>NW_027117704.1:773379-890409 GCF_038497795.1 Lipomyces arxii | reverse complement strand
CAAGAAACTAGGTAGCTAATGGCAAAACCCACAAGCCCGCAGAGAACAACAAAGGCGATCAAGATCTCCAACACGCGACGCTTCCATCCGGACAGTATATTTGTGAACGCGTTCACCTTGTTGAGAAACCGTGACTGTACTTTGATAAATATCGCCTTGATGAATTCCACCGAGGGTGACTGAATCGGCTGCAGAAAACTCAGCAGGGCTGCCTTCACGTTGTGGGCCATAAGCGTGAGAGGACTTGGGTTGGGAAGCTCGATTTTATAGACTACCTTTTTTGCCATATTGGAAGTCTTGCACGTCTTGCAGAACAGACAGGAAAGTGCATAATTGAGGACAAAAGAGGTAATCGGTAAAAGAGCAAAAGACGCGATCATGAGTTCGATAGCGTGGGGCTTCATTTCATAGAGCAGATCAAGAAGCGCGTGCACGTTGTTGGGAAACCATGACTTTGCTTGGACAAATAACACCCGGACAAACTCGACCGAAGTTGAACTCATCGGCTGAATCAAATTCACCCAGGCTGCCTTTACGTCCAGGACTGGGAGCGTAAAAGGACTTTGGTTGGGAAGCTCGATTTCTTGAACGAGTTCCTTTGTGAAACTGTAGGTTTTTGTGATCACGAGGTATGGACGATAGACTACCAGATAGACAGCCAATATAGCGCAGTGCATGAGCACAAAAAATCCAATTCCAGAACAGAACATAAGAAAGAGCAAACGCGGCGCCCTATGGTGCTTGATGGTAAACAGAAACAATTCACTAAGCCCATACACGACGTCACGCATGAAGTAAAGCTCGGCACTCATGGCGTTGTACATGGCGCTGTGCTGGACTGGCAAATCTTCTCATCTATACATAGGGTAGGGGGGTTTGGAAACTGGATAGGACATTTTCTGTTAGAAATTAGTAACTTTCAATTAAATTTAGCAGATTTAATTATAAACTCACTTGGAAACTTATAGCTTTGATTACAAAAGTACTTCTCTGTGGGGAAGAAAGGAGGGAAGGTTGGACGCGCAAGTTCGGTTTTGAACTAGAACGACCACACTGCAATGTTAGCAGCCCAGCGTAATAAATCGTTGGAATTTTATAAATTACAATACAAGGCAAACAGCTTAACTCGTTTTTAATTTTTGAATTCTTGTTATGATTTTGTATGATTCGGCGAATTAGGAAGAAGTACTGACGTATGCGTACGTATGAACAACCCCTGATTTAGTACGCCACGATTTAGGTTCACGCGGTTCCAAGAATTCGTTCGAGATACTTTGGAACCCTAAACTTGCAGTACTACTATAACATAACACTTCGCGAACTATAGAAAGACTAGTAAACTTTTAAATTGTTTACGCGTGCAGAGATTAGATTAGAGTTTATAGTTGGGACTTGTTCATATCTAAATTGTAAGAATTTCTTAACTTGAGATGCATGTTGGCGTTGATACGTTGACGGTAAATCTCACTGCCATTTAAACACACAAGATTAAAACACACATGATTAGAGTAAAAAGAAGTATTTATTTATACGATAAACGATCAACTGCGTTCAACCAACAAACAAACCCCAATTCCAAAATTCAGACTCCAAAACCCTTACTCAAATTGTACATTACCTACACCCTCCGTGTTAGGTGTAAGCTTGCGTCTATACAGTTCGCAGAACTTTTGCCCACGCGCAGAAGATTGCGCACGTTGACTGAGCTGTCACAAGTTGTCTGCGATAAGTTCCGGACGTGTTTAGCTGGTGGACGACAACTCACCGCCACCAGTAAGTAGACCCATCTCGGGAGGAGTAATTAGAGCATTGATTGCGCCTGTCTCACCAAGGTTGTCGCTGTATTTGGCAGTATCTTCAAATTCTTCAGTGATAACTAAATAAATATCACCAAAAAGCATGCGAGAATACGAGTCGATCAGTAGACAAATCCAGTAGATCACGCAGGAGGCACCAATCACGACCAACACAACAATGACCTATCCTGTCAAGATGGCGTTGCTGACTGTAGTCAAACATTCATCATTATTGTCAATGCTACATTTGCAGGTAACTTCAAGCTCAAAGTCTTTAAACTTAAGTCGAGCTTGACCAGACCAGGCAACACATCACGATAAGGCACTGCAAATGTTCAAAGCTGTCACGTAGTTCGCGTAGAATAAATTGCAATTGACAGAAACTAAAACTCAGCACAGATGAAGCCTTCTTTATTCACATTCTAATTTAGTTAACTAAAGTAATCAGGTCCAAATCTAAGCAGTATATCGTTTGAAGCGCACAGTTTACCCGCAGAATTTTGTCAAATCCGAGTGTCAAGAGTGTGCAAGACTTCGTTTAAACTTTAACTGAATACGCAATAACTATGCAAATTACGTGGAGATGCTACGAATATTTCTAAAGAGCAGTTTTATCGGTTTAACATTACTACTACTGCTACAGTAGCATAAAATAAATTCAAAAAGTATAAATTTACTGCTTCCGTAAATGTAAAACGTGGTAGACTTTAATAGAGAAGAGAGTGTAAAGGTGCACATACACTTTCTTTTGACTCACCCCAACCCCGTTCTAGCTGCTCGCTGCAGGTATATTTACCATCTCTACCGAATCACTAGAAATGTATGATATGACTAATTAGAATTGTAGCTAGCAAGTAACTAGTACATAATGAAAAACGCAATCTGTTACGCCATAATGACTACTGAATTGCTCTTAACAAATCGGACATAAACTTTGGTATGCTAATTGTTCAACGATAAGGCATTCTGTTCACTCCCAAACTTTTCGTTGTTCTGGATTTGTGTACCAAAGCTTTCTTAAATTACAAATCGGTAAGTTAACAGGTTTCTATTGG
Organism: Lipomyces arxii; assembly: GCF_038497795.1. NCBI lineage: Eukaryota > Fungi > Ascomycota > Lipomycetes > Lipomycetales > Lipomycetaceae > Lipomyces > Lipomyces arxii. The sequence goes on along the minus strand of NW_027117704.1, from coordinate 887,558 downwards.
GGGAAATGTAGCTTTAAAGGGGTGTAGAGCAGACGCTTACGGGCACATCTGAAGCCGTTATCATTCCAATATGCAGGTTAAATGTTCAGACATATGCAAACATACCGGCTTCCAAGTATAAAACTACCGCTAATCTCTAAATTTGTCATTTTTGGTCCAGATTGATCCGGATCTTCATTTAATTAGTCACACTCTATGATTAAACTTCGCAGCTTCTGGCAGGCATTCGTCTTCAATATCCGTTGCATGAACAATGCTAAAATTGAAGCTTAGATAATGTTCGTAGACAGAACCAATACGAGTGAGATCATTGAAAGAAGAATACAGCATATGAAGTAACTAGTAGAAAATTTAGTATTGTCTACCACAGCAACATACCATGAAATTACTGAAAACCACAGAACAGACACAGCGGTGTTATTTGGTATCAACAATTCGCCACTTGGACCACCCTTTTTGTTCAGCTATCGGCATCTCGCGATTTTCAAATACAGAGAATATATTACAACAGATTGCTTCTTGTAAAAGTGCAATTGGGCTGAGCTCTCTCGGCTAAAAAAGCAAATTCAGTCTCGTAAAGTAAACTTACTGTGTAGATTGAACGTTGTCGGATTCGCTATTAAGGCATGATGAACATAACAAAGTGACTAATAAAAGCAAATGCAGTCTAAACTAGTTGTGAGCGTACACTCCCACTACTATCACCATTTTAACCATCAACCCTAAACTGCAGCGGAGGAAGACTGATAGACTTTCTTGGTGAAGACAGCTTAAATAGAAGCTCGGTTCCGGCGTGCGTAGATTATCATTCTCCTACAAAGAAATGGCTCCTAGACCAAAATACGGTACGTGCTTGCTTTGTTATTATGTTCCACTGTCTAAAATGCAGCTAGAAAGGGTGAAGACCCAACCGGAGAATCCATTCTTTGACATCGTCGCCGGCCAAACCGTCGCTATTATTCCTGAATACACACTCGAGTCCGGCATAGTCATAAAAAATTTCCCAGTTGCATACAAAACATGGGGTGCATTAAATACCACAAAGACGAACGCTATGGTTATTTGCCATGCATTGACTGGATCTGCTGATGTGGAAGACTGGTACGGTCTAATGTGCGATATCATTTATTCCACACTAACGTACTACTACAGGTGGGGACCTCTAATAGGACCGGGCAAGGCCTTCGATACTTCGAGGTTTTTTATTGTTTGCATGAACTCACTTGGCTCGCCATACGGATCTGCATCTCCATGCACAACGAACGCGGACACTGGCACTTTATATGGTCCCGAGTTCCCTCTCGTGACTGTTCGTGACGATGTTCGGTATGACTACCAGGGATGTTTTTGGGGTTAATTATTAACAGGTTAGGATTCACAAATTGGTATTAGACGATCTTGAAATTAAACAAGTTGCTGCTTGCATCGGCGGATCCATGGGTGGAATGCTCGTGCTGGAGTATGCTTATTTCGGTCCAGAGTACATCAGAGCGATTGTTCCACTTGCTACGTCACCACGGCATAGTGCCTGGTGTATTTCATGGGGCGAAGCACAACGACAATGTATATACTCAGACCCAAAATACGATGACGGTTACTACTCGTTTGACGATGTCAGTTTAACACAATTTAACCTTGTGTTTTTACTAATGTATTGCAGCCTCCAAACAGTGGATTAGGTGCTGCACGCATGTCCGCCCTGTTAACTTACAGATCGCGAAACAGCTTTGAAAGCAAATTCGGGCGCAATATTCCTGATCCAACCCGGCATAGAACAATCAACGCCCCACAGCGGCTGCCAGAAAATGTGCGGGAAGAAAACTGGGCAGTTCACAATGACGGATTCAAGCATGGTAAAAAGTTGGCGCCAAGCACTGGTTCGACTACGCCAGACAAAGAGCCAACGCCCCCACCATTAAATCACACCTCGTCTTCGACCTCGCTGAACTCTGGCAGGCGGCCACAGACGTTCTTCACCGCTCAAAACTATCTCAGGTATCAAGGCGAAAAGTTTGTTAAACGTTTCGACGCAAATTGCTACATTGCCATCACTCGAAAACTTGATACGCACGATGTGTCTAGAGACAGGGCGGACAGCGTACAGGAAGCTTTAGAGCAACTCTCACAACCGGCGTTGGTCATAGGTATTGAGTCTGACGGTTTATTTACGTTTGCAGAGCAGCAGGAAATTGCGACATACATACCTAATGCTCGGCTAGCCAAGATCGACTCGCCTGAAGGGCATGACGCTTTCTTGCTGGAATTTGCCGAAGTGAACCGATTAATTGTGAGCTTTTTACAGGAGGTCTTGCCAGATATCATGTCTGCTGATGGTGCTGCTGTGGTTGGAGATTCTCAGGAATTAGAGGAAGTTCGCTACAGAAGCATGACTGGCGAAGTTGAAGATATTACAAACTGGTGACACTTTTTACAAGCAAAAAGAATTGCTAGATTTTAAGTTGATAAAAAAACCCTAATGCATTAATCCGGAAAATATACTACAGTTAATAATTCAATCATATATTGTACAAATCACGTTTTCCCTTTCTTTTTCTGAACTTCTTCCCATTCCTTGTCCAGCTGCCAACCAGCTTTATAATCTTCACGCATATGCAAAAATTTGCACGAATCACCATAACCACAAAATCCAGTTAGTTTGTAATCCTTGCACACATCTGGCTGGTAGTCAGTTACGGTTGTGCTTCGAATGCTCGATGACGCCTTCATCGGGCCAACCTTGCGAGTCATCGATTCTCTTTGGTGTGTGAAGCTCTTGTAATTTGCTTCGCCAGTGTAAACATTGTCCCTGCTTGGTTCATCTGACTTTTCTGACTTGTCACTGGTCCTTGACTGTTTTCCTAGCAGGAAGTTCACATCAAACATAGCTGATGTCTTGGTAATGTCTGTCGAGTTCGACACCGCGGCCAAGCCACTTGACTTATGTTGAACCGCGCCAATATCGGTATCAACAGTGCGTTTAGCGGTACCATTGGCGGAACTTGCAATTGTATCTGACAATCCACCGACATTCCGCTTCCGTTTCTTCTTCATCACTGAGCTTGTTTGCCGGTCATCGTCAGACCTTTCAGAATCGCTAGACGAAAACGATTCGGAGCTGGATTTATGATCAGATTCTTCCGCGGGCCGAGTTACACGCTTCCGTGCATTTGCGAGCTTTGCGGATGGCTTCTTAAAAAACGGAACTGCTTTTGTGGTTGACATAGCGGAAATGTGTGAGAAGTCCAAAAGTGCAACACTGTTTTCTTCAAAAAAACAAAATTCAAAAAATACGAACACCCGTGACACACAACTACAATCAAACAATGATATAAGAGGTGGTAATTGTTTGCATATCCCGTGGCGAAGCGTAGATGACAAATAGTCAAGAAGATTAGAGAAGGCGAGTTGGGAGTTTAAGTCCTTAAAATAAAGTTTAAAGATTATGACGTGACTCTACTCCTCACAATCAACGACATTCGAACAATTCAAACGGCAACTGATGGAGAATGACTGGAAATGGCAGAAACTTGAGGTTCACCACAGTTGCATTAAGAGCCACTGTGCACAAAACAGAAGACGATGGGACGACAATACAGGCAAGTGCTGCTGTGTCGGGAATGTATATTCAACAGCAAGACAAGTCAGACTGCGGAGTGATATTTACAATGTAAGACTTATCAGATTTAAGACGATGTAACTGATTGGTCAAGAATGTCTGCAGAAGTGGTGAATGAGTTAGTTGGAGATTCTGCAATTTCATTTGCTATTGCGTTGAGCGAAAGTATTGGACCAGGTCCACATATTCTTGAACTTGAAATGCCATTAACTAATAGAAACTAGAGACAATACATTGGACACCAATTACGTATGTGTCTAAATTTGAACTCACAAGTTTAAATACGTTTGTCTCACGAATGGAGTCCAATGGAATGCGGTTCCACCCGTCGTCTGGTTTAGCATCTTCAGCTACCATTACACTTTTCCGTTCCCAGGCGTGGTTAGAAGTATCACGACCGTTAAGATTTACGGAAGATGTAAAACTAGGGTCGCACCTTGTTGCAGAAGGAGCACCGTTTGCAGTTGACAGCCCTGCCTTGTTCCTGGGATACAAATCTGTGGGAACGGTCAGCGGAGCACACACGGTGGCTAATACCAAACTCATTCTATCTGACTTGCGGTATATGGAAGGGATGGAAGGCAGCGCTATAACCAATACAGACGGTGTCAGTATAGGGATTCTTGCTGGCAGTTTACGGTCTGTAGTCTGTGTAATTGAATAGCTTTAGGCTGACTAGCGATAGTAAGACCAATGGTGAAGGTGAACTTTCAGTCATTGTTCCTTGGTCTACAATTCTGAAGACTATGAGCGCTTATCAATCATCGCAAATCTTCAATTTGCTAAATCGAAGTTCTCTGACTAGTAATGGTGCGATAGGCATTGCTGGTACACCAAATGTTACTCCACCTACGCAAGTCCACAAGCAAACAGATGATTTCTACAAAAGCGTTGTTTGCATCACAGTACGACGGCAGGGCGGCTTCAAAACATCGTGGGGTAGCGGAGTCGTGTTGTCACAGAATATTGTAGTTACTAACCGACACGTTGTACCAAAGGATTTCAAGTCAGCCAATGTTACGTTTCCAGAATCAAGCGTGAGTTTGTATCTTTATCGTGAGTGTGTGTTATTGCTACTAACTGTAAATCAGGTAAGAAGACAAATATCAGCTGTATTTCAGCCTGTTTCAGGTTTAGATATCGTTTATCTCGTCCTTGACAGCGCATATTCAGATGCAAGACCGGCTACGCTTTCGACAAATCTAGCTAATTGTAGCCAGCTCAAACCAGTCACGACTGTTGGATACGGGCTATTCCCCTTGTCGACCAACGACCTGAAGCAGTACTCAATACCACTAGTCTCAAACGGATACATATCACAAGCCGTCAGTCTTCCACTCTTGCAGAAAGACAAACACGCTAGCACTGCTTTGCTATCAGTATCTGCGTACTGTTGGAACGGATCTTCCGGGGGCGCTGTATTTACTAATCCCACTGACGGCACGAAACGCGTTTTAGCTGGCATCATTGTGAGTAATGGCAGGGTCGACAAAACTGACACGATATACCCACAATTGGGGTTCGCGATACCAATAAACATAATCAGTCTGGGGTTAGAAGCTATGGCGAGCAGACAGCAAATGCATCTACACGAACGAGTCAAACGACTGTGGAAGTTGCAGCCTACGCATACCGAGGTACTCGACGTTTTGACAAGCATCAAGTCAAACTTGTAGGAATCGAAATATGTATTGAAAAATTAAATAAATCACAGAAATGGGTATCTTTTGTCTTCAGTCTTTACAAAACTCTCTTTTAATATTCTCAGATACAACACTTATCAACACAAAGGTCAACAATGCTGTATATTCAAATTTGGCTTTTGTAAACTCATCCTCAGACAATAATTATACAAAACACGACAAAATGCCATGCCGCTATGCAATCCAGCGCTAGATTTCTCCGCTATCTGTTCTGATGTCACCGCGCTGTGCGCTCAACCAATGTGATTATTTTCCCGTCACTGAAATCCTGATTTTCTTAGTATTAGTCCCCATTCAATGTAGATTTCACTTCTCACCTTTGCGCGCTGGATGCGACGCGTAAATCGCATACAATTCAGAAACAAAAAAGTTGAAAAAAATATTTTGAACACCAGTTCAAGTCACATAGTCACAAATGAATCACTTATAGGTCACAACATCTTGGCCAACCAAACACGGTACAAGCAATAAACCCTACATACCACTGCAAAGCCCTAAGCGCTCAGATCAGCAGTGTATAAATTCTCTTTCGCCTCCTTCAATTCTCTTCTTTCTTCAAGACAGAAAGTCAGCATCAATTCTTATATGGCTCTTGCCTTTTACCAGAGCCATCAGGGTACTGCTTTTAAATGTCTTTATAATTGTTTTTGGAAACTTTTGAAATCTTCATAAGATTTTAATCTGTGGGTCGGGGGTTTATTATTTAGATGGAGTTGGTGGTACTGTTTAATTATCCAAATACATTCAACTTTGTATTTTACGATGGTCATGTAGATTCGTTCATTTCATTTTAGTTGGCGTAAAGTAAAAGAAAAGTGAACATTTATGGTACAACTTATATTACTAGAGTATATGAAACGAAATATACACTTTATTTGTTACAGGTTTCACCTCATCAGCTTGACGAAGTGCTCGTGAGTCCCTTTCTGACCGCCAGAACAGAGTCCACAATCACAGCGTCCAAGCCATAGTTCATTTGCAATTTGCAATACGCAGGCACGTTGTTCATCGTACCATACGAAAAACACACAAGCCCTGACTCCTTCACTACGCTAATCAATCGAGGACACAAAATCAGCGGCTCGCAAGCCGACACTAGTCCAAGCAGATTCCACTTTGACGCAAAGCGGACTGCTTCTTGTAGACTTGAAGCTCGTATGTCCGCCATGAATGCTGTACCCGCCTCAGTGAGAAACAGAACCGGGATCGAGGGCTATCAAGAGTCAGTTTTCTACAAAACAACTGATAAAACCAGACCAAACATACCTGCTTCATAGCTAGCATCAGACAAACGTCCGGATGAAAACTAGAAAAAATGATATCTCGGCCATCGGCGAGATCATATACACAATTTAGCACCGTATCGACCCATTGATTAAGTTCGATCCCAAGATCGTCCATATCTTCAGCTTGAGTTTCATCCAACATCGGATACTTGCATTCAATGTTGAATCCGACGTTCTTTGGAAGCGTCTTGAACACTTCCTCCAAAGTTGTGAACGGCGCTTGAATACTAAGCCCGCGCGAGTTGCCTTTGAACCCTTTTCGCTGAAAGTCGCGTGTAGACTTCAATCGCTCGCTATACTCACTATCCAAATCATCCATCTCCAACGAAAGTGATCGATGTCGCCTCACCGGTCTTGAGTCACTGTCCACAGTTGTCGAGCTCGTATTGCGGCTTTCTCCCCGTCTAGGCGAGATATTACGACTTTGCGGCTTTGGGGTCCGTCGCTCCGAGACACTTAAGAACTGATCTAGTGTCAACGCATGCATCGGAACATCGATTCCGGTCTCAGCAACGAGGAAGTCATGATAAATGACAGGAACATGATCCCTAGTCAATTGCACGTCAAATTCAACATAACTAGCGCCCAAATTCGCAGCAGCTATGAAAGATTGCAAAGTATTTTCACCGAGCTGTAAACTCTTCCGTGCTGTGTCATTCTTGCCCAGTCCACGATGGCCAATCACCCTCGTCGTAGTCAATGACTTCCAGTAGGTTGAAGATTTAGCAATACTCATCTTTGGATGTGTAAACGGACTGATGATTAAAAATTCAAAGCTTACAGTTCCCAAGACATCCAGAGTTGAAGACTGAACAATCGGCACTGTGATTGTCTGATGCAAACTGCGAACAGACTGTCCGACTGTAGTCTTGATGCTTGACAACATCGCGACGGCACGTCCTAGAATCTGATTCCTGTTACCGGCATACGTCGGCACAATGTCAAAAAAAAGTCTCGCTTTGGACGCATCACTCGTCTGGAAAACAATTGGCTCAGTCGACGGGTTGTCCTGAATTGGCAGGTCGATCACTGTGGGCTCGCCTATAGCATTCTGGGCAGATATAACAAGAGAAAGTGCGGTGTCTAGCTGTGTAGAATGTACTCGAGAGAATGGTACCTTGTCAAGCTGAACAGGAACGACACCAGATCGTGTGTCAGTTGATCCAAGTGTAACCAAAATCATTGAAGTATCATTTTTGAGATACCTATGACCGAAGCTTTTGATCAAGTCATGGCTGGAGTGATGAAACCCGAGACTACTAGAAGGCGGCGAGGTCGACAATTTTGAAGACGATGATGAGTTGATTGATAGCAAACTATCGACAGACGCAGACGCTGCACTGGAAACATCGCTGTTTCCAAATGGCGAATGACTATCTAGCAAGCCAGGCTGTTTTAAAGGCATTTTTTTGGCAATGTCCAAGTGTCCTCTAAGCACAGCATGCTCTGTCGCAGTCCACCCCGACCCATCAGTCTTGTCAGTGTCGCTTCCATACGCAAGTAAAATCTCGACCACACTACTATAGCCGTACGCAGCCGCCACAAATAGTGGCGTCCATCCATAAGTAGTTTCCGCAATTTCAGTCTTTGCGCCGTTCTTCAGCAAAACCTCTGTACTTTCAGCGTGACCAAACTTAGAAGCCAGGTAAAGCGGTGTCTCGGTAAGATCAGTGTCCACATAATCAACGGTAAGACCAGCGTCTAACAGTAACTGGATAATCTCAAAAGAGTTCGACTTTGCAGCAAGTGATAGCAAAAGCGAAGAGTCTTGCGGAGCAATACCAGCTGTTGCGTTAAGCAGCACCTTCAGAGTTTTCGGATGCTTGCCAATCACAGCTAAATGAAATGGCGTCAGACCTTCTGCATCGACCCATTCAGGCGCATCCAGTCCGTCAGGCGCGTCAAACAGATTCCATTTCTTCAAATAGTCTACTATCACTTCTGTAATTAGACGCATTCCATATTGAGCAGCATAATGCAAAGGCGATCGCTTGTATCCGTCCCTTGCAGCCAATGCCGATCTTTGACAAATACTTAGATGATCTAAGATATATCTCAACAGAGCCGTCTCATCAGTTGAATTTATACCGTCACTTCCATACACTGCAGTCAGTTGGGCAGTCGATACTGGATTCTCAGCTGGCGTAATAAAAAAGTTGTGAGACTGCGAGCTTTGAACGTCAACTGAACGTTGGCGGCCAAGAGCGACGACAAGGCGATGTAGAATATTTCGTCCCCGAAGATCAGATGGATCATGAAGATCATCAATCTGAGAAAGTAAATATTCAACAGATTTCAGAGCTCCTAAAGAAACCGCCTTTTGTAGGGCAGAGAGAAAAGCTTTGGATTTGATTTCTTCATTAACATCCGCTAGCACCTGCTTGAGGTCATCTACATTGTCCAGTGCAACTGGGGCTTTGACTGCTTCAAGAGCCGGAGTAGACAATGATTCACTCTTCGTTTTCAAGTTGAGTTGACTTGGAGACGACGACTGTGGATCAAATAGCTCATGAGGAGCAAGATTGGCCAACCAAGTGTTTATAGTGTCCATGTCGTCATTAGCCTGAACACCAGACGCAAAGGGAAGTATCAAAACTTTTGAGTTAAGATACCGTTCTTGTTCATTTACTCCAGTTCGTTTGTCCAGTCTGCATTGTCAGTGCGAGAACTCAGATGAAAGTGCCGTGCATACTTTTTCAAAATTTTCACAAATCCTCGCTTGTTCACTTCCGCGTACCACTATGCAATCAGTCTCCATGATTCATATATACATCGGGCAATACATACCAACAGCATACGCAACTGGCTTCGGAGCTCTAAAAGAGCCCCCACCAGATCTTCAAGCTCATCACGATCAAGTTGCTCTGGTCGTGTAAATTGAGGTGGAAACCTATCCAACAGCACTTTGAGCCGCCTAAAGCATTCTGCAAACCTCTTATTGTAAAAAGAATTGACTGTTTCAAGATTACGGTCTAATGAATAAAAGAAAGCTGTAGTGTAATGAGCTGTTAGTATAGTTCTTCCCCTGAAAATGGAATACCATCATGAGCTTACGTGTCAAGTATTTGTCACTGACTGGGGGTTCCTTCTCTCCGGCAGCAATTGCGCTAGATGTAGCAGTTCTAATATGCTTCTTAAGCGATTTGTAATTCAAATAATAGGAGCTGCAGATGGAGAGATCAGCCGTTAGATGAACGTAACAAGTGTGACTAAAAAGGCAACGCGTACCTCCATTCAGGAACTTGATTTCGCGGTAAACTACAGAAATTAGTCAAGTGTCGCATACTGTGAAGAGAATAGAAAAGAAAACTGAAAAAGTAGCGTACTTTTTCCCAAATTTCATGACTGACGATGCAACAGAGTAAGACTGTCTAGACTAGCTTAGGTCTCTTGAACTTTTCCCCAAACGGGCTGTTACTTGTGTAAAATAATGTGAGACGAAGTTAGAATTAAGAAGTTGCAGGTTGAAATAGTGCGCCATGAATATGAAAGAATGTTAAAGAGGAGCACCGGACAGGAAGTGTGGACGACAGACCAGCAAAATGAGAGCTATGACTGTAAGTTTAGACAGACCCCCGACCCCCGACCTCCGCGCAGATGCGCATTTTAGTCGGTGAGGCTTATTTACTTGAAGAAGGTACGAAGGCTTCACACTCTGAAAAACGGTATATTGAACTAATAAAATCAGGGGTTAGCGCTGCTAGGTCTAGCGCATGTATGCATTAACTACAACAACATTTACAACTTTATGTGAACATTCTCACCAATGGTCGACCGGTACAATGAACATGCCCCTCCGTTCTTTTTGACGCAATAGTCTCTCAATTACTGAATCAAGTCAAAGGCAGATTAGCGTAGAGTTCGTGACATCTCTGACGCAGCTCAATGGCAAATACCGGCTCTGCTCTATGAGTGGAAGACGTCTACTAAGCATCCGTAGAGAAACTCTGAATCCGGAAATGTAACCGCCTAACCAAATCTCAGACAAAATCTTGATCGACTTTAGGCATTATCGTGGTCAGTTCGCAGCGGAACTGCAGCGGCTTCATGTCACGTTATTTACAAGCGTTCGCATGTTCTTCTCATGAATCACATTTCTTGAACAGCGCTCCCTACCACTTGCCGCACCTTGTGATCACAGTCATATTGCGTGGTAGTCTTCCACTTGTGTTCTTGTATAGGTCAAATTAGTTCCAAAACGCATTTTAAGGTAGCATTCATATTATGATAAAAGTGCGTCCGGATCCCGACAAGTAAAAATAAACGCTATATCTTTGGCCAACTTAGTGCCGGTCTTTCGAGTCGCCTGGCCAAGTTCTTCCCGACCTCTACTCAAACCGCAGAAGACGTTTTCACCATTCACCTTTAGATCCTTCATCATTGCGTCAATGTTGTTATATTTGTTTGAAATTGATTTTGAAAGTCCCGGTGTGACGAATTTAATTTGTTGCAGCGCCTGTTGAAACGTGTCTGTATTGTCGGTACCTGCCTTGACTTGCCCCGCTTCCATACAAATTGTCTCATGTATATTAACTCGTGCTTTCTTGTACGGAATTGTGCTGATATCCTGTGTTAAAATTGAGATCCATTCGGCGCTATCGATTGCAGAGCTTGAATGAAATATCAAACAGTTGTGTATGACTTGAAGTGTAATCATTGCGTCTTCAATCATCTCTGGATGTATTTTATAATTATACAGACTCTGTACTTTTGCTAGCCGATTTGCCTCGTTGTTCTTTGAAACTGTTCGTGTTTTGCTGCTTCCTTCATTAGATCCCATTGCATTGTGTACCTTATTTTGAAATTCTCTTCTGGTCTGCGTTGTGAGTTTTTTCAGTACAGAATTAAGACCCTCTATAAGAAATATGATTTTCTGGCCAGGAAATAGTCGTTGTATTGAATTTGCATTTTCTGACGCGCGATTCTCAATCACCATATCCACAAACTCAATTCCAGTCAATACAACCATTATAAAGTTCTCTTTGCAAATCTCCTCTGGTATAGGCATAAACTGATCTAATGCCTCATTGTATTCTGCCACAACTTTTCGTCTCCATTTTATCATATTGGCCGTTGGACTACTCCATGTCACCGAAACCGATATTCCTAGGCCAGCGAGTATTGATTGTAGATGCTTGCCGGTCGCAGTCTCTGACAGGTCTTTGTCAATGTCAACCTTCATTTCTGTGCAAGTGTCTTTCTTTGATTTTTTCAGCGTGTTGACAGATGCAATCTCCCTTTGCCTTTCCTTTTCAATTGCTTGCTGCTCTTTTTCCTGGCGGCGTTGTTCCCGTACAAATGTTTTCTCCGAAGAGGGCTTTGTCTTTCTAGTCTATAAAATCGTTAGATACGTGCAATATAACTACATCATGTATATCTTCTCACTTGTTGGTCTCTAGACTTTGTTGCTCCGATAGTTTTTGGTGCTCTGCGGTTTTCCTGCTGAGATTGGCCCACGTTTCTTCGCTGTTGCGAGTCATCGATGTCACTGCTGGTATCTGGATCTGTATCCTGGCTGATCTCTTTGATGACTTTAGTCTTGCTAGTTCCTGCATTTATAAACTTGGAAACATCAAGAGATTCCAGTCTGTGCAGTGCAGATTTGGTACGTTCGGAATACTCTCGGGCGGGTTGAAATTTCTCGTCTCCCCGTTTCCGCTTCAGTGCTGATCCAGTATATGGCGATGATGAAGTTTCAATCAAATCATCAATGTCCATGGCTCCGTACGTTCCACTCATATTTACAGACGCTGATCTTATGACTGGCCTTGGCTGGGCATTTGTCGTATTTGTCATGAGAGACGACACTGATTTGCTTTTTCTAGCAGGTTGAATATTTTCTTGCCTATTAACTTGAAACCTGTTTATAGCAACCTGTTCTTGAGCTTGGGACTCCGTGCTTGGTTGTCGCTTCTTGCTTAGTCGGCTCAATATGTCCCCCAAATTGGGAATCACTAAACTACTCTCAGTTATGGAGTCGCAAGATTCGGATCCGGATGGCAGTCCAGCTTCAAAATTTTTGTTAGTGTAGTTATATAAAGTTTCTGGCGATCTGGTAGCAGGGACGATATATAGGTCATCCTGCTCATCGTCAAGATCTATGAAACTGTAAGCTTCCGGAGGTATTTGTAGATGAACTGACTTGGTCGGGGAGCATGACTGACTAGAGCTCATATGTTCAAACACACTGTTGGTGAAAGCAAGGTTACTGTGCCTAGCAATCTGAGGTGAACTGGCAAGTACCAAGGGTGATGAAGTGCGATTGACCTGTATGTGAGAATGTGAAGTGTTCATATTTCGTGACGTAGGATCAACAATTAAATTAAATTCATCTTCCGAGCTTATATCAACAGTCAGTTTACTTTTGAGAAATTCACCATTATTTGGTTCTTACTTGTCCAAATTCAAGATGACTGGGCTATCAGAAGAGTAGATTCCCTTGACAGGAGAATCGATGATTGTAACAATATTTGAACTGGAATGTAAAGGTTGCATTTGTCCATTCATGCTCTGGGATGTGGAAATCAGTAAACATCGCTTTAATGGCTTGTATCACCTACGATATCACTCGATGGTGAGTCAACAGATACATCCGATAGGAGACTTAATTTGCGACCAGGAACGGCAGTCAGCCGAGCAAACATATCATTCACTACAGTCGACATTCTATTCAGGCACGTATTGACAATGCGTTAGGATTTGTTGGACTATCCGGCTTTTTATGTACATTTACCCAAACAGGCATTTCATCGCAAATTACGTGAGAGTTTCGCGTCAAAGCCCTAGCCCAATAACTTACCCGGCTAGCACTTGAGAGTATTTACCCTACTAACCAGTATAGTAGGGCTGCAGAAAAGGTAATGTGTCTGGCATTCACCAGCAAAACGCAGTCACGCATACCTGTTCGACAGTTTGACCGTGACACTGCGCAGGTTGGAATACTATTCGAAGTCCCATCCACCACCAACCTCTTACTTTCGACAACAAACAAATTTGGACCTTCAGCAATGTCCCACAGAAAGTACGAAGAACCCAGACACGGATCCTTGGGATTCTTGCCCAGAAAGCGGGCAGCTCGTCATCGCGGAAAGGTCAAATCGTTCCCTACTGACGACAAGACAAAGCCTGTTCATTTGACTGCCTTCCTTGGTTATAAGGTATGTTCAGACTGTTTATATCAGTGTTTGAAGTGCAAAAACAAATCTACACGCTGTGTGGGTTAATATTTTTTGCGTTTTATCATTGAAATTATTATACTGTTTTGGTGCTAATGATTTTAGGCTGGTATGACTACTGTCGTTCGTGACCTGGACCGTCCTGGGTCCAAAATGAACAAGCGTGAAGTTGTTGAGGCTGTCACTGTTGTTGATACTCCTCCAATGGTCATTGTCGGTGTTGTTGGATACGTCGAGTCACCTCGTGGTCTGCGATCTTTGACTGCTGTCTGGGCCGAGCATTTGTCTGAGGAAGTCAAACGACGATTTTACAGAAACTGGTACCACAGCAAGAAGAAGGCTTTCACCAAATACACCAAGAAGTATTCTGATGACGGTGTCAGCGTTGCTCGTGAACTTGAGCGCATTAAGAAATACGCTTCCGTTGTTCGTGTTCTTGCCCACACTCAGATTCGCAAGACTCCCCTTTCTCAGAAGAAGGCACATCTTCTTGAGATCCAGGTGAACGGTGGTACTATCTCTGAGAAGGTCGATTGGGCTAAGTCTATGTTCGAGAAGGAGGTCCCAGTTACCTCTGTCTTTGAGCAGGATGAGGTCATCGATGCTATTGCCGTCACCAAGGGTCACGGATACGAGGGTGTTACTGCCAGATGGGGAACCAAGAAGCTGCCACGTAAGACTCATCGTGGTCTTCGAAAGGTTGCTTGTATTGGTGCTTGGCATCCGGCTCACGTTCAGTGGACTGTTGCTCGTGCAGGTCAAGACGGATACCATCACCGAACATCGGTCAACCACAAGGTTTACCGTATCGGTTCTGGCGAGGACAAGGCTAACGCCGCGACTGAGTTCGACCGTACCGAGAAGACTATTACTCCTTTGGGCGGATTTGTCCGATATGGAGAGGTAAAGAACGACTTCCTTATCATCAAGGGATCTATTCCAGGTGTCAAGAAGCGTGTCATCACTCTTAGAAAGTCTCTTCGCACACATACTTCCCGTTGGGCCCTCGAGAATGTCTCACTCAAGTGGATCGACACTGCATCCAAGTTTGGTAAAGGTCGTTTCCAGACTCCTGCCGAAAAGAGCGCTTTCATGGGTGTTCTTAAGAAGGATATTTAAAAGAATCCTATAATAAAAATGTTGTTTAGGTTGGTAATTCATTACGCTGTATTTTAAAATAAAGCTTTTTCTATAATGCCATAGTAGTTGTGTACACTGATGTTTTGGGCTACAATTTACCGTTGATCTGTATTACTAAGAGAGTGCCTATTTACTTGAGCTCTTAACCATGGTTACGTACGCATGGTTATGACTTCAAAATTGCTCGAACCCTCATATAATTTTGATCAGCCAGCCTTCATAACCCTAACCATGATTTCTGCGGTTTACTTGAGACGGAACAAGTTACCCAAACCCATAATTTGCTATGGCTTTACACAAGACCCTTACCTTTGTTCTAAAATACGTAAACACACACTCTCTGTAAAGCTTTTACACTAAAAAGTCACATGCTGTACCTCTTATCCAAAAGAACTGACAATCCTGTAGCTATAGCTTTATAACCCGGCGCAACCATGGTTCTGAGGTAAACAGGCACTTAGTAAAAGGTGGTTGCAGTACTTACACCACCATCTCCGACGCAAATTCGATCACTACCTGCCTGCCGCGTACGCTGCAGAAACCCTAAACCCAGATAAGTACGTATTCTTAGTACGCTGCTTTCAACATTACGCAAGCCGTGACCGATACCTTTGAGATTACTCATGCACCACGATACGTTTTTCGATATCAGTTTTGATTGAGCTCTATCAAATTTGTTTTCAACATGAAAACATCAAAATACTCGTATCGTTGTTGTCTCCGACAAGAAAGAAGTCTTCAATATTGAAATCCGATATCGTGGCTCAGGCCGCGAATGCACAATTAGCGTCCACTTAATCGATAACTCATGTTTACCTCAGTTTGTGTAGACTGTCAATAGAATTAAAACATGTTGTTCTAAATTACTACATAGGTGGCAAAGCAGCTAGCAATTTCGGCGCATTCGCTGTTTAAATTGTCAATTCTTGCACCCGGTGAAAAATACTATGTTCCTTTGAATTCTAATGTTTACAAAACAGTTCGTGAACCAATGAACGCTATTTTGTATGGGAAAAAGTGATATCAGCATTTTCCGACAATGAGAATTATAAAGCTTGCAACTCCAAGTCAAACTATAAATTAAACGAGCCTTTGTCAATGGCATGCCTTTTATTAAGTTCTTAAGGAAAGTTCAATGCTTCAGTGCATTAGTACGGGAGCTGTGCTGAATGTCATTGATGGCAAGGATTGTAAATGACAATTTGAAATTCACGCAACTGACACGAACAAAGTTGCTGACGCGACTCCGTCTACGAATACTAGTACGGCTCCACATGCTGTGTCGAGCAATGAGATTCGAAGTTTCAAGTCAAACCACGCCACATACGAAAGGTTTAACTTGTCCATAAACGCCACACATAGAGGCAACGTTAAATCTTCGGCTCACTCTTCAACTTAATCTTTGGATCGATTTTCAGCTCAAAGCAGGGACCAGACAGCAACTCATGACTTCTTTGTTGATCATGACGGCTTGTCTATGTCTCCAAAGTTAATAACAACGTTTCCCCACCTTCGTTAGTATCTCTTCAAAGAAACCGGAATTTGTTGGCAGCCGAAATTTCACGCTCAAGTCACAATACTATTTGCAATGGCTGTGGTAGTTCAGTCATAGGTGTTAAGACACATATGTTGCGAATGCCCAAGTTTTGACTATTGCTATATGTCAATCCAGTTTACATATCCTACTCACGGCTTTGTAACAACCTTGGACTATTCAATGTACACAGCGCAAACCCGCGAGAATCTAGCGCTGTTCATTTCGGTTTTGAGTGCAACAGGCCACTTCGTGCCTCGATCAATAACCGGATCGTTGGGGCTTCGTACGAGTGCACAAATTGCAAAAACAATGAATTCTGTCAAAGATGTGGAGCATTGCCAATCTCAGATCATCCTGAAGCACATCCCATGCTCAAGTTGAAATGAGTTCTAGACAATGAATTCATGTGGCTTGTAATTCATTTGAGGCATGTTAGTTAAATGTAGTGTTTGTCTACTATTTCTGCGCTATTTACTAGATACGGTTGCGAGACTAGACATAGCCTCTGTGTTGACAAGTTTGTTCATTCTATACTGACTGATCATAACCTACGCAAAATGCATTTTCCATGCCGAGCTGAGCCGCACCACTTTAAATCATTGTAAAGTTGTACCAATCCACAGAAATTTAGATAAAAGGGTCCGAATGGCGTCTGGACGACATGGGTCCGACAATTATCGTTTAAACAATCGATACAACCGCAGCGGGGATAGGGAGGGGAAACATGGCGTATATCAACGCTTGGAACGTGACGATCGGGATAGACCAAGACAGGACTATCGCTCCCTCAATTACGATGATCGGCCAAGGTACCGGTCCCGGTCCCGGTCTCGTTCGGTGTCTCCATCGCGCTCAAGGTCAAGATCAAGATCACGTTCAAGGTCAAGTTCAAAATCTAGATCGGCACAGTATAGACGACGATCGCCTGTATACGAGTCTACCAGTCGCGCCCGGAGCTACGACTCTGACGACAACAGAGGGTCAAGATATGGTAAGCAGAGGCGAAGGTCACGGTCTCCGTCAGCTTCGAAAGCCGATCCACTTGGTGTACCGTCTACAGATGTCATGATGCAAGGCTTAGACCCGACATTGACTGAGATCGATGTAAGTGTTATAAGAGTTAGCAAATGTAGCCCCTAATTTAGTCCATAGTTGCTTTCGACGTTAGCCAAACTGGACGCAAATGTCGATAAGGTCACAATAATTCGAGACAAGCAGACAAGTACGTTAATGCCGTTCACAACGTCATTCACTGCGTGGGCATTAGAGCTAATGAAACGCCAGAGATTAGTCGAGGATTTGGATTTGCAAGGTTTCTTGAGTTGGCCGACGCATGTGCGTTTGTTGAGCGGAATTCGCCTTACATTACTTGCAAAAGCTGCAGAATAAAAATTATGTACTCGCGCGAAAGCAAGAACAGTGTAAACGATGATGGGTGGATCTGCAAATTTGTTGGTTATTCCTTGCGAAATATTGTGTTGCAGTTGCTGATTTCATGATAGTGCAACATAGTGAATTATGCACGACGAGCAGAATGCTATAAATGTTCTGCCTCGAGACAAGGTCAGTGCTAGTTTTGTACAGCAGACAAATAGCGTCTTGCTAACTTTGAACAAGATGCAATTGGCGGTACAGCGCCGGCACCCAATGCAGGTACCAGAGCATCTGCGAACAGTAAGCCAACTGATGGCTCAGGCGATGTTGGAGACGTGGCGTCACAGTTTTTGCTACTTCGCGGTGTGGATCCCAACACCAATGAGGAAACAGTTGCGAGCGCAATGTCAGATCCTGATTTCAGGCCGTTTCGACGAATACTCATGGTACGCGATCGAGAGACCAAAACCTCTACCGGTGTAGTCTTTGTCGAGTACAGCTCTGCGGCTGACTGTGCAGCTGTACTTGAGTACTTGCAAAAGGAGTTTCCGTCCCAATCGGAAGAGGACATGTTTAGAATTGAAGGTGCAAACGTCATTCCGAGTTTCATTCATTCTGGTGTTTTCGTTCCAGCATACAATGCAGACGCTAAAAATGCATACACCTTCCTTGCCGCGAACGGTAGTACAAGACTGTCATACTGGGACGACAGTTCTTACATTGGCATATATGTTGATCCAAAGTCGCAGCAAGACGATGTGTCAGCTTTTTTTGCAGAGATTGAAGGATCTACTGGATTGAAACAGCCTGAACAAGGTAAAGTACCAAAAGTAGAGCCAAAGCCAAAGAAGAAGAAAGCAGAGCTTTCTGCGGCACCGAAACATGTATGTGAATGGATTGTCTGTCCTTAGACTCGCTTTTACTAACTACGTAAAAGATGACACCACAGCTTCAGCGTTGGCAACAAAAGCAACAAGAATTACACGGACAAACTAGTAATTCTTCGCAAGAACTGGAGTCACAACCAGAGTTTCAAGAGTCATATTTTGACCCCAGAAAGCCGGCATGCCTCCTCTGTCGTCGCAAATTCAAGGCGTTTGACGAAGTCAATAAGCATGAACGGTTATCTGCATTGCACAAGCATAACGAGGCTAATGCTGCTCTATGCGAAATTGCACGAGAAAGACTGAAAAAAGCAAAATATCAAGCTGAACAAGACAAGGTCGCCGAGAATCCGTACAGAGATCGTGCCCGTGAGCGTCGGATCGCTCATCACCAGCCTTCAAGGCCGACTCAACCAAACCCTGATAAACGCGCAATCAAAAAGCCAGATACGGTCCAGAAACCGAAAGAAGAACCACAACCAGCATCAGATTCTGATGACGATATGTTTGCTACTAGTAGTAAAGGCACCAAGTTGTTAGAGAAAATGGGCTGGAAAGCAGGATCAGGTCTTGGTGCAACAGGGTCTGGTATAACTGATGCAATCAAACCCGAATTGTACGTGCAAGGTGTTGGTCTCGGAGCCGAGAATGCAAAGCTGGATGCCGAAAAAGAGGGAAAGCCGTCAAGCTACAGCGATTTTGTACAGCGAGTTAAGGACTCTGCACGAGAGCGGTTCGATAAGGTGTAAACTATGTAGTTGATTGGTAAAAGGAATAAATCAATGTCTTTGGACATTTTATGACAGTGATAACTGTCTACATTATCGCCCATGTACGAGTTTAGGGAGAAAAGAGTGTTGCGACGATATTGCTCAGGTATTCGTTCTTTTACTGTAATTTTAGTTAAGTTATACTATCTCTCGGTGAAAAGAGGTTTACTTGTAGTACTTTGTTACCAATAAGTATGTTATGCACGAGTTACTGAGAGCTTTACAGACTAGTAACTCATAATTCATGGTAGAAATGTACACCTTTGCATTGATCATTTCGTAGTTAACATCGAACAGATTGGTAAAGTGCTGCCTAACTATTCTACACCGACATCAATCAATCTGCTACTAGATGTTCAATGAGTTCAGGTCTCAGCCAACTACCAAATTCAAGAGGACAGCTAGCGTTTGTAGTATTGTAAGTATTTTTGGTGACATGCTACTTCCTTGCTTCAATCAATTGGTTATTTAGCTTTAAATCGTAAATGGATATAGGCCATCTGATTCGTCAGTACAGTGATTAGGGAGATCAGATGACTCGACTGTCGAAGACACCATCTGGAATTTCTGCAGCTTGCGTTCTCCACATACATGTAAATTCTGATTTCAGACATACATAGTGCATTAAGTTACTAAAAAAACACAAACTAAATTACACCGGAAAGCACACGGTGTCGGCGGCCATATTTGACCATTGAAATCCCGTAATCCAAGTACAAAACGATTACACCGAACAAACAAAACAATAAGAGTATACAAATGTCAAAGTGAGACGGACCTAAACCTCTACTCCACCGCACTTCACCATACGGAACCCTCAGAATCGTCAACCAACTCGTAATCATCCTCGCTTAGATCACCAAACGACGATGAAACGGCGTCACTCAAGACGGATGGAATCTCTTCGCCGGTCTCGGGCTGAGCAATCTCCTCGGTGGCTCTAACAGAAGGAGACGCTGTAATACGCTCTCCTTCGGAAACAGCAATAACCGAGCTTGCAACACTGCTATCAACATTCAAGACCGGGAACATGATATCAGAGGCGTCAGTGTACTTGCTCTGTGCCATATCTTCAGTCTCGGCGTCGCTTACTCTGACATCACACCACAAGCTCTGGCCAAACCGTTCGTTATCAGCAGTCATTAACCTCCAGTAAGATACAGCAGGTCCACTGATCTCCGGCGCCTGTAGCATTACGGCGAACACGGCACTTTCACCAGGTGGCACATATGTAGGTAAAATCGAGGTGTTTAGGGTGTTTGAGCTAGTTGGAAACATTTTGTTGCCACTCACAAAAACAGCAGTTGTTCCAGCAGGCCAGGCAACAGATCCAGTGTTCTTTAAACACCAAGAGTGGAAAAAAAGCTGTCCGGGACGAACTTCAGCACCGTCGACGATGGTCTGGCTGACAAAAGTAGCAGCTAACGATTTTCTATTGTCCTCGGACTCCATGCTCTTTGGCTTAGCTGCTTCAACTGCCTGTGCCTCTTCAACTACTTGAGCCGCCTCGACTGCTTCAATTACCTGAGCCTCTTCAATCGCCTCAATCGCCTCAATCGCCTCAATCGCCTCAACCGCCTCAACCGCCTCAACCGCCTCAACCGCCTCAACCGCCTCAACTGATTCAGCCGTCTCAACCACAACCTCAGATTCATCACCGCTACCGACAATGAGAACTTCTTGTGTATTTGCAGCAGATGCAACATTGGGTTTCAAATCATTTCCTTTATATGCGTCGACAGTCAAATTACAAACAGGAGTTCTCAACTTAATCATAGGATGTGTAATTTCATGCTGTAAATTTGGTAATGCTTCACAGTTTTGGCACAAATCATAGTTGTCGCAAATTGTACATTTGTACCGCGCTCCAACAATCCAATGCTTAATCGAGGCACAGCCAGGGCCATCGCACATAATACCGTAGTGAACAGCAGAATTAGCAGCACCTGTGCGTGCCCTGTGATACATCGAAGGATGCGAGATGGTCACAAAACTGTGACCAGGATGTGTAGACGAAACTGACTTGTAACAAGCATCACAATAGTCAAAATCTGGGCAATTGACACATTTGTGTCTAAGGCCGCTGATTGAACCATCACAGCCGTCACAAACAGCTAAGTGAGTAGCATTATTCGCGGAAAGACGCCCATTATCACAACAGTTAGAGGACGATATTGACGCACTTTGCTTTCCCTCTTTCCACGCATGTAATTCGTGCACTTGCTTTGAATGAGATATAAGATTAGAAGGCAATATAACGCTCCTTTGTTGCTGAGATTCCGTAAAATCAGACTTTGGTTGGATAAGCGAATCATTTACCGGACGAGGATACCCGTTTTGTACCTGGCGCGAAACAAGATGGTGACGATCATTTAAGCAGTGATATCCGTCCCTAATACACATGGCACAAATGTCAAAGTCGCCGTTCTGGCACATGCCGCAATGATAATAAGTTGAGCTCATAACTTCTCTTTGGCAAATGTCGCAACGAACACTGAACATCCCAACTAAACCGGTGGCATAATCTTCAATCTTCTCCGCTTCTCCCGCAACAGATTTCTGATCGACATCCAACGACTTCAAGGACTCGGTTAACTTGTTCATCTCGGTCTGTACAATACTTCTAATCACAGTCTGGGCCTCGTCACGCTTAAGAGTAGCAATTATGGAAGCAGCCAAGTCCTCAGACAAAGCCGATCCACACATCGGTCTCATACTACTAACAACTTCCTCGAACGTTGACTCAGTAGCTGAGTTTGTTTCGGGTGCCATTGCTGACTCTTCAATAACTGTACAGATTAGCTACTTATAACATTGATGTCTATGATACTTACCGTCCAGAACATTCAGCTTTGCTTTTCCCTTAACAAATATAGATGTACGAAGTGATTCATAGGCAGATTTGGAATCTAATGGAATGTAGTCCTTATGCGTACTTGAGTACCGTGACACCGCAATATTAGCATCAGGAGCAATTCCAAGTAAATATTTCAACTGCGAATCGAGTCAGAATAAAAATTACAGTCATACACTTAATCATACGTGAGGTGGGAATGTTGCCATTTTAAACATGACAGGCAAGACTCGGAATCGTCTGATAGAGTCGAGATACTTGACCTTGACCAACACATGGTTCTGGGTGCTAGAACCAGCCTTTTCAGTCCGACCAGCGAAACGTGACAATTCAGCAGAAGACATCTTTCTAACTTGACGAGTCTAGATAGCAGAAGTATATTGTCAGAGAAAGATGAGAGTTGGGAGGTGATGGGGAACGAGGCGACGTCAGTTGCAATGGGAGTTTGGCGGATGATAAAGATCGACTGATTTCAGCCGGGTAAATGACTACGTTGCCGTTTGTCATACATCACCGCCGAGTTGGCTAAGTGGAAGTATTGACGAAATAACTTATACGGACAGTAAGTTAAAGTATATTCTGCTTGAATGATAGTAATCAATTCGAATTATTGTATAGAGCAAATGAAAGGTTTAAGAGTAAATAATTCCGTGCGCTTTTGGATTATCCATACATAATGTAAAATATTATACCCCAAAAACAGAACTGTACGGCTAGTAAACTAATGGTAGTAACCGGTAGACTGTGGCATTTGTGAATAATAGTAGAGACTAGGGTTGACCGGCTGACCGCTAGAAACCGGCACAACGACTGGCGCTGCTTGAGGCGGTGTGATTGAGTTCTCGGCGTAGTACTGATAATACTGCATGGGATCGTAAAAATACACCATACCGTTCGTTTCTTGAGTGAACGTGTTTGCTGAAAGTGAGGGCATCACAGTTTGTGGAGATGATGCTAAAGGAACCATGGCTGCATTCGGGACCATCATCTGCGGATAAGGCACAGGCGAAAATCCGTCAGAATATAATCCCTGTGAGTATCCACGAGGAACCATATTC
Source organism: Lipomyces arxii (assembly GCF_038497795.1). Lineage (NCBI taxonomy): Eukaryota > Fungi > Ascomycota > Lipomycetes > Lipomycetales > Lipomycetaceae > Lipomyces > Lipomyces arxii. The sequence continues at coordinate 864,161 of NW_027117704.1, read as the reverse complement.
CGCATCGCTCCCTTTTGATTTTCTGAAAACTGTGAACCATTAGCATGGTATCCTCGATGTCCTAGACATAGTTAGCTCTTGCAATACCAGCAAAACACGTATAAGATCTTACCCTGACTGTTGTCAGAACGATATCCACGATGTGGACGGAAAGAATATCCATATTTTTGCTGTTGACCATCGACTGGACTATGCGAGTTGGGCGGCTCAATATCAGCAACGCTCATAGCCTTTGTTGGACGTGGCTGGTGCATCACCTCGGGAGTCAGTCGATACTCTTGGGGAACTGGAGGAACTGCGGGGGGCAACGTCATGACTGGTGCCATCGATGACCCTACGGAGATCGGATAACCAACAGGAGTACCCATAGGGACAGGCATCATATGCTGTTGATAAGAAGTTGCTGTATAAGGTTGCTCCGGTGGTCCAGTGGAGGTTGCAGGTGCGACTGCAGGTGCAGGCTCGGGTGTAGCCTGTTTGTATACTGACGCAGGAGGTAAACGGACTTTAGGTATCATAGACGTGTTGCTGTCATCAATACCAATATCTATACCAAACTCTTCATATTTAACCTCAACATTGTTGGACTTTGAAGACCTAAAGTTGTCCACAGTCTCATTCTCAGTTGTATCTGCTATCTGTTTTTCCTCCAATTCTGTGTCAAGATCAGAATCTCTCGCCCATAATTTCTCCTCCTGAAAATTCATCGCATCAGATTCATTAGAAAGTGCCGGTGTGGTCGTCTGTGAAGGCGGATACACAATCTTGGCCTTCATATTTGGCAAGAATATTCGCATTGGACATTGAGACGCGACCTGGCTATGATCTGGCAACGGCAGCATATTATGAGCGCGTCTGAAGTATCCCTTCATGATCTTTGACGTTGGATCTCCCGGGATCTTAACATACAAAGGGCTTTGATAGAGCAAGCTGATAATATCTGAATAATCTTTTGTTGGATAGTCTTTGTCTGAATAATCTTTACGGCTCGAAAATCTATTTGACCTAAACACTGTTAGCAGCTGACAAATGCAACACAATTTCAAAATTTCTAACCTGTCTCGATAAGTATGCTCAAAACTTGAGTTTGGTCTGTTGGCCACTGAAGGCTTAGACGTGTATTGCTCCTCTCGCTTAAACCAATTTTTATTTTGACGATAATGATTTTGTGACGCGCGTCGTCTATCATCACCACCAGATGGCAATGGATATTTACGCACGTCTTGAAACTGTTTTACCAGCGATGCATCAGTTTTGGCTTGATCCGCTTTTGCTTCGTTACCGATGCCGTTTGAAAGCTTTTCAAACCCATTCGCTGCAGTGAGTAGATGATTTCCGCTATTTTTCTGATCTTTGGCTTCTTGCTTCTCACTCGCTAAAGAATCTGCTTTTGGATCAGAGACAAAACTAGCAGGCAATTGGGAAACGCTCAAATTTGAGAGTCTTGATCCGTCTCTCTTGCCATCATCCAAGTTAGACTCAGGTAAGCTCTCAGTCTGACTTGATAATTCTGGTGTAGAATTAGATGCATTCGCAGATATCGCTTCCGTCTTAGAGGACTGCTTTCTTCTCCTCTTGCCCCATGCTATTGAATTCCTCGGTGGCATTTTTATTCTGGACGATTCTGATCAAACTTTTTTATGCTTCAAATACTGTCAAAGAAAAAGCAAATTAAATACAAGCAATAGCACGTTCAAATTTTAAAAAAATAAAACAATCAGCAACAATGCAAAATAGAAGAAAAAGGTAGAGAGAATGATAAAAAGAGGACCGTTTAGCATATGCTCTCGGACTTTCCAGGTTGTAGAAAGCGCGGAGCAACACAAACTTTAGTGGTGCTTATGTCAGATGCGGCGTTTGCTCAAAAGTGCAATACTTGTGCGCTTAAAGCCTTATATAATGTAATTTTAAGTCCTTGATTTTTTTGTATATAAAGTCAGGGACGTCCTGCCTTCGTCCCTCTTTTTTCTTTGTGCGGCGACCTGGTCATAATCCGTGTTGTTCATCTCTGCGATTTTATAAATAAACCTACCGACAGATGAATGTCATCTCCAGGCCAGAGTAATATTAGACCGTCTAAACGCCCATTCTTTCTTTTGCGAGTCGCGCGGTCTAGAAATTTGAGATCTTCTGGGTTTTAACTGGAAGGACCCCGTGTTGACAAGATAGAGGGCTAGTGGTGTCATACATCTTTTCTTACACTTATTACTTGTTTTGCATTAGATTTTTTTCTTCAAGGATTCTGCTGCTTCGCTGCCGTATTCTGTTTGCTTTGTGTTAATTGAGAAACATGTTTATAAAGTTTGAAGGCCCTGCTTTTGATAGATTAAGGTGTGAACAAAAACGCACCGTTTTAGTCCAAAATGGTGTCGAATTTAGTGATGTTTTTAATATAAAGTCATTATCTAATAGTACACGTGTAAAGACAAGAGACTAAGTCATTCAACTCTATTGTGACAGATATCGGTCGCACTCAATTACGGATGAGACTTAGCAAAATAGCACGTCCAATAAGATGCAGGTATTACCACAAACATGAAAAAGCAGACATCAAAACTTTGAAAACTCCTTAGAAATAAGCATCCCATCGTAAAAAAAAAATTACATAACGCGAACAAAGTGCATGCGAAATGTGACTAGATGTACCGAACATTGATTGGATGGCCGACTTCATCTGCAATCCAAGGTTCCTCAAGAGGACATACCAAGTTCGGATTGACATAAACTTGGTTTCGCTCGCGTTCTTCGTCCAACGTGCGTGATCCTTGACGGTGATGAGTGCTTTGCTTGATCGAACGAAGCGCAATAAAGTAAGAGAGAGGAAGATAATGGTTGTAGAAATTCCACATCAATACAAGCGTAGCAATTGGAAGAGGTGTAAGTAAAGACGATAAAACATACGCTTTCTGCAGCGCAAGCGAACCGGCGGTCGTAAGTTGGAAGATGAGCAGTCCGATACAAACTCGGAAAAAAACCATTGGCCAAGACTGTCCGGTAGAATGCTGAGGATGCGGCATCGAGTACAAAAGCTGGTACTTGAATGTGAAATATCCCAGAATGAAATAGATCAAGCCAAACGTAAGAATCTTAGTGGACATACAACTGTAAGATAGGCAGATAATTAAAATCAGCAGAGGTTGCGGAAGAAAAAAACCGTAGTTGAAGTTTGGCGGCTTGTAAAGATTAAAGTAGTCTAATCACATCAGTCACACTTCGAGTCTAATCAAAATAAGGCTTACCTCTCGGTGTCTTTGAGAAGAATCTCAGGAATGGATACTTGAAAACAGTACCAAACTGCAGAAGTCTGAACGGAATCATACCAATACCCTGAAGAATGATCAAATCAATATAGAAGTGTGACATTGCCCGTAGAGATCTAGCAAGCAAGAATGCAATTTGGCGAGTATCAGTCAACAAAATTCTCAATCTACTAACAGTTCCAGCAACAGTAAAGATCAAGAACAAGTTAAAAAAGATATAAAAGAAGTTTTTTCCTATAACCGATAGCTCAAGATCTCCATGCGAAATAAATCCTTGCAAACTGGCAAGCCAGTTGTAAAGAAATGGAATAAGTACGTTGAGGAGCGTGAACAACAAAGTTGGAAGGAAACCAGTAATCAATGCACTTAAGGTTTCAGATTTTTCAAGTGCTCGACTAAGCGCAGGCCAAAATTGAGCAATAGATTCCTTTGTCAAAAAGCTGGCAAGTGAGCCAACAGGAAACACCAAGACGATGGTTGCGATGACAATCATAGAAGTAATAATCCAAGTTCGGAACAGGCGTTCAAACCGCGACTTATACAAATTCCGCCAAATGACATCGTGTGGTGCTGGAGCATTATGCGCAATGAGCCTGTATGCTTGAGGATCTAACACTGCCTGGGCCGCCATTTGAGCACTAGCTACTGAATCCATGGTCACGAACGCCACAGGAGTAGCCTTGTACTCTTTGTGCCGCGCAAACTTAACAGTTTCATCAAGTTTTTCGAGCTTAGCCGTATAGTAATCAATTTTGTCGACAAGCTTTCCACCGAAACAGCGAAAAAATCCAACTCGGATTAATGGCCGCCTTCGGCCAAGAGAATGAGTGTCGTTGATAATGTTGGGAATCGAAGGTGGAGCTCCATCTTCCAGTAAAGGCAATAAACTATCATCTGTGCTAAGAGGAATAGGTGGTGTTTGAGGCGCAGAACTTATCCGCGAAGTTGCTCTTGCGCTTCGTTTGACACCGTCACCGCCAAGATATTCAGTCCAAGCGCGCTCAACCTTATACAGCATATTCCGACGTTGATCCACAAGCTTATCAAGCTCCTTCCATTGCTTGCAAATCGTGATGGACCGAACTTGGCCGATGCCTAGAGATTCGATGTGATCTTTTAATGCTTCTTCAGTTCGTAGTTCTACAGGAACGCCAGATAAGCGAATTGTACGATCAGTGATGGAGCTCTGATTGCCAAGGTATGACTGTCGAACCCGAACAATGTGATGTGTCTGTCGGAGAAGGAAGTATGCTGTAAGAGAAGTGAATATGTAGGCAAATGCAACGTAACACCAAAGATAAGTATCGTATTCTTCTGGATCTGGTGCTAGAGCGTCGTCTGGCGATTTGAATGGATTCCTGATTAAATGAATGGGATTAAACCCAGAAGTCCCCGCGTTGTCATCGCCGCCCGGTGTTGGATCGGAGTCGTATAAACCTGTGTAGTGAAGCCTTATCGGACTTATAACAGTGACGGCGAAGAAAGTACAAACGCATAAGAGCTTGATTGCCATGGTGAAAAATCCAAGAAAAACAAAAGCATCGAGACCGGCACTTTCTAAAACTTGTTCTTCTTTGATACTGTAAAGCACCGATATCCAGCCAAAAAATGACTTGGGCAATACAGGCAATGTAGTATGACCTTGAACACGGGCAGCGTATAATTCCGGCCATCTAGTCCTTAAAAAGCAAAAAGCCAAAAAAGCAGACACTCCCAATGTTCCAGCGATAACTAATTGAGTAGTGAGCACTCGAGGTGCTTGCATGCGAGGATCACCCGGAGGTAAATATGGACCCTCATCCATCGTCTGATAGCAGAGATTACAGACAGTTACACTAAATTATTTTCCTGATTAGAATGCGGAAATGAGTAGTCTTAAGAGAAGGAGAATGTCTGACTGGAGCAGATTACACACACCTAGGCTAAAAAGCATTTAAACCAAAAGTATATGCAGAATGTATTTTGTTAGTGAGTGCGTGCACTACCGGCCAGGCTAGGCGTTATATCAAATTGGGCGCCACTATCTATAGTACAAACCCCTTTACTATGTGTTCGGCACTTTTCACTTCTTCCGGGTTTCTGCACGTCATTTTGTTCACGTGAAGGCGGCATTTAGGGAAAACTATAAACAGATGACTGCAATCGTCCACCTAGAGGCACTAGCAAAATCGGGTGTCACTCATAGGTATAGTGCTATACGTAATCTAGTTCAGGTCTGGGTACGCGAAAATTTTACAGCACTGCGTCTTGACTGGCACATTACGCCAACAGAGTCAGACGACCCTACTTTAGCAGAAAAGATAACGCGTATTTCCGTTGTTGAAATACAGGGCGCTGACGAATCCAACGGAATTGTGCTATTAGCAAACTGCAAATTCGAAGTTCATGTGTACGAACTCCGGCCATCCGTGTCTGTTAATACAATTTCTGTTGATGATGCTGGCACTGTCGCGTCTACTGTGATTGATCTACCCTGCCGTACTCTTGATGGCTTGTGGGAAAGGTTTACTTTTTGAATATTGTTAAATTCGAATACTTATGCTACAGTTTGATATTTGACGATGACATTAAGCATCGATTGCTACACTTTATGAGCACGTTGATGTTATTCTCCAGCAGGAAAGTTAACAGCAATCTGGTGTCTTGTGGCAGGTCTGTCTGCATTCTTGTACATTTGAATTGACTAAACAAAGAATAATCCAGAATAATTTTATTGCACGGGCCTCCGGGGACAGGAAAAACAAGTTTATGCCGAGCGATGGCTCAAAAATTGAAAATCAGACTTTCTCGGACATTTCCGGATGGCAAATTGGTCGAAATTTCTGCTCATGCTTTGTTTTCTAAATGGTTCAGCGAAAGTGGTAAATTAGTTGGCAAGCTATTTGAACAGATTCGTGAGCTTGTGCAAGACGAACGATGCCTAGTTTTTGTTCTCATTGGTATTTTGTCGATTTGAGATGTTTGTCATGGCAACAGCTCATCCAATAGACGAAATCGAGTCTTTGACCGCCGCCCGGAAGGCGGCGGTTTCTGGGAACGAACCCTCGGATGCGCTACGTGTTGTTAATGCTTTTTTAACGGAACTTGACAGACTACGAGATGCAAAGGTGGCGCCGGAAATTTTGATACTGATGCTGCGCAACTGACTGAGTGCTAGAACGTTTTAATTCTTACGACTTCGAATCTTATTGATGCCATGGACTCAGTACAAGAAACAAGCATTAGTTGGTAATTTCATTGACACTTTTAGGCTTTTATTGACCGCGTGGATATCAAACAATATGTTGGCTATCCATCTACTATGGCAGTTTACGAAATTCTGAGATCTTGCATGTTGGAGTTGATACGCTGTCGTTTGGTTGATACCATCACACATGATTCAGAACATGATCTAGACTTCTCAGCGGATTCTCCATCATCGCTGTCTTCGAGTTTTACCATCGAATCTGACGACGAAACAGACCAGGACTCTGGTGCACAGACTCGCACTCGCGTACGTTGTGCAAGGAAAGATACTGACAGCTCGGAGAAATTAACATTTTCTGCTTCTGATACTGACGAAACCTTGCCGATAGATTTGCTAATCCTGCCATATACGCAGGCGTCGCTGGCACTGTATTCTGCTCCCGGCGCGTCTTCTTCACGGTTGTTACGAATTGCGCAGAGCTGCAAGGTAAGGCTGGCTGGCTGTGTGTATGGTGATATTAATCTGGCTAGTCATTTGGAGGCCGGACCCTTCGACGCTTGGTGGTTCTGGCACACGCGAAATACATTCACCGAGAGCAGTGTTCACTCGATGAGCTTTTAGACGCATTGCAGCAGATTGTGAGCGAGGAATACGAGCTACAATTGAATGCTGTTCGAGTGCAAATGCAAAACACGGCTGTTTCTCTTTAGTTTGACTACTTTCTAAGTTGCTATCTGGCTGTATTCTAAATTGGTAATGAAGTTTGAACATACGCGTAGGAACAGTACAAATTACCCTGACTGGGACATCCCGTCTCGAAACATAGTCCAGAAATTTAGTGTACAGCTCTTCATAACTAAATTCGACTGAGAGATTAGTTCGTATCGGGTAATTTAATAGTTTGACAAACTGCTGATGTCATTTGAATGCGTCAAGGCGGTGGTCGTACGCCCTGTGTGCCGTACCAGTGTGCAGAGAGCAGCCCGGCGCGGGTTCCAGACCTCAGTTGTCGCGAGCAGTGGACATAGCAAATGGGCGACAATCAAGCACACTAAAGCTGCGAATGACGCGGCACGTAATATAGTCGCAACGAAGTTTTCGCGCATGATTGTGTCTGCCGCTAAAAGTGAGTAGTGACTCTTTGCGAACTAATTGCAGTTAATTAATTGCAACACAGTCGGTGGACCTGATCCCAGTCAGAACGCGCGACTGGCGACTACGATTGAGGCAGCCAAGAAAGCTTCCGTGACAAAGAAAGTGATTGAAAGTGCGCTTAAGCGAGCGTCGGGTGTAAGTACTGATGGCGGGAAAGCGCTCGACAGCGTCACGTACGAGGCAGTAGGTCCAAATGGCTCGGCACTAATTATGTACGTTGTACGCCTTTATATTTATATCTTGCACTACTAAACTCGACACAGTGAAGCGCTGACTGACAGCAAAGCACGAACGTTTACGTCAGTGCGATCGTGTGTAGGCAAGTCGGGCTGTCAGTTGGGTCCGGCCTTGTTTTACTTTGACCGCAAAGGCGTGATTCGCATCAACAAACGGTTGACGGCAGAAAACGCACAAACCCCGACTCCGATTGAGTTTGACGACATATTTGAGCACGCTATCGAGGCGGGTGCGGAAGACATTGAGGAAATGGAAGATGTAGATGAGGAAGACGCTAGTTTTGGCCCAATGTATCAAATCATCTGCGAAGCGACGGAAACTGCCAAAGTGGCTCAAGAGATGAAGGATGCGTTCAATTACGAAATTAGGGAAATGGGAATAGAGTACGTTCCAAAAAAGGAAAGCGTCGTCGAGTTGAACGATGACCAAGGCAAAACCATGCAGAAACTAATGTCGGCACTGGACGAGATAGAAGACGTTCAGGATGTATATACTAACGCCAAATAAAGATGCAATGTCTATAGATTTGCTCAATTTATTGTACAGGACTAATTAAAAAAAAAATAAACAATTTACTCCTACTAGTAACTCCGGTATACACAACAATAAACCAAAAACTTTTCAATAATCTATTCCTGCCTCAAGTGGTCTGTAATGTGATTGCTGCTCGTACATGTTATAGTGACGGCTGTGCTGTGGCTCATACTGCAATCCTTCCACTTCCTCATCGTCGTCTTCTTCTGTGTTTAGAACTACAGGGCTTTGCGCAGATGCCTCGTCATTGTAAACCGGTTGACGGTACGGCTGTGAAGGGTATCGCTGCCCTGGCAACGACTGTTGCTGTGTATGGTGAACTCGGCGATGATGTTGACCGCGCGACGGTGGATCGACATCATCGTACTGTGCCATCACGCTTTCGTCATCCTCCAGCTCATCTTCCTCGTCTGCTTGCGGAAATTGCCGACTGTAAAAAGAATCATCGTGCTCTGACGACTCAACGCTCGGGTGACGATAATACAGTTCCTCCTGGTGCAGCTGACGATGGCGCGCAGGTCTGGCTACTGTGGAAGCCGAAGCATTAGCTGGCACCCCGTTAGCCTGGCTGTCTGACATTGCCGTCATTTTCTCGTGCGTCCGTCGATGCTGAGTCAAGTTATCTGACCGAGAAAACTCTTTTCCGCAAATCTGGCAGCTGTAAGGACGCTCTTTGGTATGAGTGCGTACATGTCGCTTCAAATGCTCCAGCCGAGTAAAAATTCGTCCACATGCTGGCATAGGGCAAGTATGTGTTTTGCGACCACTACCATTGCCTGTGCTCGTCATGGGACTCGAACTCGCGGATGGGTATGGCTCGTGCAAGTTAGAGCGGGACTTCCTAATCTTCATCGGACCACCACCAGAATTAGAATTTGAAGTTGGCGCCTGCATAGGGTTTGCTGTCTGAAACGTCCCATGGACAGGGTAGTGAGGCGGTGAAGGCTGCTGATCCTGTTTGTACTGTTGACTCGTCTCGGTAGAAAATGGATAGTCCAGATACTGGGAGTAGTCTAAGTAGTCATTCTCGTAGTCGTACACTTCCTCTTCAGCATGAAGCAGCTCTGCATAATGTCGGTGGTGATGATGATGCGATGCTTGCTGTGGCACGTTTGAAAACTGGGAGCTCCCTCTGTAAGAATTATTATAATGCATCGTCTCCTGGTCTGCCATCATGGTCGCGACAGAGCTTGACAGTGGCATTCTGCGCTGTGGCTGGCCAGTAAAGAAGTTATTGCTAAAAGACGTCCGTCTTCTTCGTTGCTTATAAACAGGTGACCCGCTCAGCAGATTTACCTGCTGATGACTTGTAGCGTGCCGGTCGCCTACCATTGTGTTGGACAGATAGTCGTTATGACCAACACGAGATTGTCTGTAATCTGGTTTAGCAGTGCCTGGCAGGTCGTAATCAAGATATCCTTGTTGAGGAAACCCAAAATTATCGTAAAGAGTGGTGTCTTTTATCGAATTAACAGAATTCAAAGTATCAGGTGTCATTGGATCCAGCGGAACTCCAGTTCGGTGATCAAATGGCTCGTCTAATAAAGAAGATTCGAATGATGGCGCTGGCGAAGTTTCGTTCGTCATATATTGTCGATTCATAAGTACTGGATTGTTGACAATCGCCGCTGAAGGATCAATGGTATAGATTCCATTAAGATCCGGAGTACCAAAATCGTTGGGATTGGTCAAAGGCTCTGATTTGAGAACTGTCGTAGGCACCGGTGCCGGAATTGGCGGTGGCGGCATCTCCCAAGAAACGGCAGCTGGACCTGCGTTATAAGAGTCCAACATGCGCTCTGCAACGATTGATGAAGACGCAGATTGTTGAAGAGCCTTCATTAGTTGTTCAAACAGTGTTTGACTAGAGTCATATTGGAATGAAAGCGCTGGTTCTGAAACGGCCTCTGTCGTTGTTTCTTGATCAAGGCTTTCGCGCTTCAAGTCGCGCTCTAGTGCATCTAAGAAGAGACGGTCATGTGGAACACTAAACCAGTTAAAAACCTTTTGCTTCTTTTGAGTTCGGATGCAGTTATTCTTGTAGAGCAGTTCAAGAAACGGCGACTTTGGCTCTTCCAAAAGAGCATCATCGTTGCCCGGCTTTAAATTTCTGAGATCCGAAAAAATGCCTTCTTCAAATTTCTTTGGGTTTTTGACCGGCCGACCAAATGCTTGAAACCTGAACGTCATACATCTGACAATATCTGTTCCGGTGATGTAAAACACTCCATTCCTAAAACTGTCAATTGCGATTCAGGTAGTCTTAATCGAATTGCGGGCTTACCATAGAACACAAGTGACATATTCTTGAGTAGGCAATTGGAATCGATTGAACATCTCCTTTGGCATCATTTGTGCCGGAGCACTTGCCAGAAATATTTTTACTAAATTCAGTTAGCATTAGTGTGATCGAGTTTGTTAAGCACTGACATTTGTCCACTTCTTTTAACGCGTTGATTGTATCTGGTGACAACAGGTCCTGTGCCTCTGCTGACATCATGAAAGTTTCTGGACGAGTATCGTGCGTGACTTGTGCAAGAGAAGCCTGTGCCAATGGTGAAGGGACGGAAATTTGCGATGCTGGGGCTAGAGGTGAAGGAACTGTGACTTGTGGATTTGCCATTTTTTCAAAGTTGGACTTGATAGAGATATAAGTGTTCGGAACAGAGTAAATGCGGCAGGACTTTTTGACTCAAATCCAGTTATTCCGGGTTCAGTCTTAGTTGCTTAAATAAGATGTTCTTCTGGAAGCCTCAAATATGAATCTGAAAGACAAAGTAGTTTGAGGCTATAGTGATGAGGCTAGAAATCGACTATAATATGAAATGGAAAGGTTTCTGTTGTGTTTGCTAGTGGTACTGCGCACTTGTATGCAATCGTATCTAGCACATGTAAATTCTTTGAAAGTATATAGATGGAAATGGTCGATCGAATATGTGGTTAGACAATCTAACTGCGTGGCAACGAAAGAGTGAATTTTCAGTTGCAATACAACACGCGTTAATATAACACGCAATTCTTATTAATGACTGTTGAAGTTCGTTGAACAACACCGAAAAAAAAGGGTTGTTGTGCGATATAAATTGACGCTGGATAACCAGGGAGAAAAAGGGGGGGAAGGAAAATGAAAGTGAGAGAGCGGGTCGCGTCAAACGAGGACTGATTCTGATTGAAGCAGCCAAACTGATAAAGCTTATAATCAGAAGAGGCGAACTAAAAAACTATTTTAGCAAATTGAATTGAAATCACGTTTTAAAATCGTCAAAAAACAGCAGAAACGGGAAAAAAGAAAAGAGAGAAAAACGATGAACGATTTGCACCTGCGAACGGGTTAGACGAACTGCCGTTTTCGGTCAGCGGCGAAAGATTGAAGCCGAGTGTGCCTGACTAGAGCTGCATGTAAAGGTCATAGCTCAATTAAGGTTTGAGCTTATTTTTTATTTAAGCATTGACGTCATGTCCTGATCCTGATAAACACTGACATACGCGAAGATCGATAGTTTAATACTTGAACAAATGAATATTTAACTATCTGATAAAAGAAGCGACAGAAATCAGTGTGTAATTAGTATTGAAAGTCTATAAAATTCGTACATTGTGAGGTTCAATTTCACTTGGCCTTAAACACGTATTACTTTGACGTGTTTATGCCACATAAGTATATTATTTTATTTTATCAATAGCCAATGAACGTAGATACAGCCGCAACCCTTATCGCCGCTTGTAAATCTTGAACAGCATTTGGCACCTTTAGCAGGCCGATAATTATATTATTAACATGTGGATAAAGTATGTTTTAACTTATAAATAAAATAATTTTTATTTTGCAAACTTGACAATGCAAATTGAGACTTGTGTCAGTATGACTTAAATGTGCAAATAATTTTTGTCTATGCCATAAATACAAGTGTACGAGTGGAATATGCAGAGATAACCATTCATGCGAGAGTTTACGCGCTGCTCTCGAAAAATCCCTGCCTTTAAACACACTTTCATACTTAACTCCTATTCATCTTCACCCTCACATCAACCAAAAATGAAGCCAGTTGTTTCTGTAAGTTCATTCATATTATTCATTCATTGTGACACTTTAATGTTTTGACAATTTTGAATTGTGTCAACCGCCAAATTTGAAACGGAAGGACTAATCAATGTTTATAGGCCGGATACGCTTGGTGCTGCACCGTTCTCTCCGTCTTCGGAATCATCATTCTCTGTGCCCTTGCTGGTTTCTTCTTGTCCGGCTCTGAGGCTTTCCTTGGTTCTACTGAAGACCCTCCATCTGGCCAGCCCGTTGCCGTCAACTTGTTCGGCGGTGCTATTATCTACGCTCTTTTCCTCGCCTTCTGCGGTTGCCAGATCGTCATGCACAAGAGACAGCCAAGAATCGAATTATAAGTTTGTTCTTAGTCTCCAAAAATCATATTGTGTTTTCAGTTGTTTGATGTTTGATAAATAGAGATGTACATCCTTTTTCTAGTTTAGAAAGGGCATTCGTGGTAGTTGATGGTAGACGATAAAGCTTACCAGTGAATATTTCGTCTGCTGGTCGTGTGGGTTTCGTTTGCTGGTGTAATTTTTTGGGGGTTATCTTACAATACATTGTCTTTGTCATCGAATCCGTGAATTTACGTATTCTACGGTGCTTTTAATTTATGATAGACTTCTCGTATCACTTTTCCAGCTTTTTCTTAACTCATAAGAAACGCATTAACAGCTTGTAAAGTCGCCCGACTTGGATTAACCTTTCTTTGTGTGATGATGAATGTCAAACGTTTACGGATTGTGTCCTTGTCCACTCGCAACACCTTTGACTTATCTGCCCGTAGTTTGCCGTCATCATCATGGTATAAAGCCATGATTGTAAGTGCAGCGCCAACAGCAAAGTCGCTTCCCGAATTGCACACAATTAGAACTGCCTCGGCATCTTTATCGATCGCTCTGGTGTAAAAATCCGTCACAGAAGCCAACTCAGTACGCAATCGTTTGCTGCCTTTCTTGCCATCCGGCAACGAAAGCCTTAATACATTTTGGCCTTTGTCTTCGGTAGATGGGCTGATAGATGTAGAAAGATCAATGACGTACTGAAAACGACCGTACTTCTGTCCCTTTCGACCAATCCATATTCCAGACTCACCAATGCCACTCACATCGTAAGAATCTGCTTCCTTAGAAGTACTTTTAAGCGCTTTATTCTGCAGAAGCTCCTCAACCTCCAAATCTGACGCGGTCAGTAGCAGCTCTTTGTTTGACCAAAACAAGGTTGGGGTCAATGTGCTCGCCCATTCTTCATGGTCGTCTGCTGCGCCTTGTACATAAGTGTAGCCAAGACGTCGTTCACTTCCATCAAGAACCATGCGTGACGCCGTGCAGAGAACAATAGTATAAAATTCACTGCTTTTAGGTGGCTCCGACGGTAGTACTAATTTAGGATCCGGCGTAACCCATATCGGTCGGAGTGGTTTATCCAGCTTGGACTTCAGTCTCACAAGATCAACTCCAGAATTCTAAAGTATAAGTACTTATTTCTACTACTGAGCTACTGTTGTATGAAGAACTTACAACAAAACTCTCAACCATCTCGTCCATTCGAGACTCAATCTGTGCCCTCTCGGATGACGGCACCGACTGCCGAGGAAGATGAAGTACTCCACACTCGATATCACTTGCAAACAATGAGCGATTTATGACAGAACACCATATCGGAATAGTCTTTGAAAGTGAATCAGGCATTCGTTTACCTCGCCGAGTCGAATCAACAATGACGACGCTGGTACGGCATTAGCATGCCGCTCTTAAATCCTCTTGAGTCCTCTCGCTACCTTACCCTCCCCGTTCAATAGCTAAGTCTATTATGTGCAGGTTCAGTCTTCGAGTGCTGAAATTCCATTGTCCTGTATGGCCGTCTGTGCTTTTGAAATACACTGACTCTTCAATCTTGTCTGGACTGATATACCACCGTCCACATCTTTCATTGGCTATAAAGTCAGCTTTCAAGTTTCTGACTGTAGATTAAATTACTGACCAACAAGTGGTAGGTCATACGCAGCAGCTACTTCAAGCACAAATTCTGAATCATGTGCAATCGAGTTCAAGCGGTTATGAACACTGCGAGAATCTTTTCTTAAATACTTTGAGACCGAAGCAAATACGTGTGAGTCTGCTATCGCTGAATCCAATGCATAGTTCATTGACTCTATATGATCATTTCAGATCCTTCTTGCCGCATAAATTAAAGTGTTGTATAGAGAAAGTCTCGGTAAATTTAAGGTTTAAAGCTTGAGACTGAGGGGAGTTCGGGGTCCCGGTAGCCCGTTCTTTATCCCAACTCTTTAGGGCGGAAACACAGCCTATCCAGGCATATCTAACATTAAAGAATTAGTGATTGCAGGATATGGCCACTATTTCTGGGCCTCGCACTCGGCGCCCAGGTCAATTCCCAGTGTACCAGTACATAAAGACATGCGAACATGCCGACTCGCAGTGCGCCCTCAGTTTTGAGACTTGCTGCTGGTGTTTGGACAAGCGACCTCATAGTGCGACCGGCAAATACGATGTGTATATTGACGGCCGTGGTACTGTCAACGAAGGAGCACGCTGGGGTATGTATTGCACGCCTTGCAAGGCGTATTGGGCGGCACGTACACACGAGTCTGCGACCGAGTACACAGAGCGAAGTCAAGTGACTGTCGACCGGCGACGGTATAATCAGCATGCGCGAAATGCGTATGGAACGATGCAGGAGCTGTCGAGTGATGGTTGGTTGTGTGTCTGTGTCATTGATGCGGTAAACTAATCACATGTTGTAGATTACGTTTCTCCGGTCACGGCAATGTTCCAACGTGCAGTTGTATGGCAACAGCGTATTCAGGAAAGAGAGGCATCAGAGCAAGCAGATCGGGAGCGAAGACTGCAGACCGGTGAAGCTCTGTCTGTGGGTGACGAATTACAAGAGCAACAACAGCTTGAACAGATCTTGCGCGGACAGGTACCGATTCCAGTACCTCCTCCGGTGCCAGACCAGCAATCTGCTGAACTTGAAATGACGTTGGACCGGCCTTCAAGGCCAGAGCCAATGTCTTCTGAGGACTTGAATGTGAATGTTGAGTGCAAGGTCTGCTTTTCTCAAGCAGCAGACACAGGTATGATCTATAATTTCACTGCTTTACTATGCCTTACAACTATTTAGTGTTTTTGCCTTGTGCGCATTTAGCGGTTTGCGAGGTACGTTACTCGACTTGAACATTATTGAACAGGTACTAACAAACATAGTGGTGCGCCGATGAAATCGCTCCTATGCCTATCCGTAATCGTCCGCTTGCTCATAGCGGCAAATTGTGCCCAATTTGCCGACAGTTAATTAAAAAGAAGTTGAAAGTGTACAGAGTTTGAACTGATTATTCAGTATGGTGTTTGGATTTCATATGCATTTGGTCGTTGGTGTTTGATTTTTTCTTCTTTGCATTTCTACAATGCCTAAAGTTTTACTGATGAAAATTCATGAAATAATTTGAACTCTCTTTTTTGTATTTTATCAGTTGATTTTTGGTCGTAATTCGCTTTTTAAACATTCTGTAAAATATTGGAGAATTTATTTTAAATTCTCATTGACCTGCTGCGGTTCCGTCATAGCATGTCATGGACCTCACAAACTATCGATTTATCAAGAAATAAATTACTAAGCTTTCCGACAAGTTTTTTGCGTTAATAACATCAATTATTGCAAGTCCACCACAGCAATAGCCCAGTAGATGAGCCTATAGTTATTCGGTTGATTGAAGTTCGTACAAATGAAAGCCGCTTTACGAGCGGCTTTAGATGCAGCAGATGCAGCCAACTTCGTGTTCGCACTATTGTGGTCGAGCCAGTAGCAAGTGTTGGACCGTTGTTTAGACTACGTTGAGTTACAGGTAAGACTTTTTCTGTATAGCGATAGATTGCGTTTTTAATAAAGTATGTAGGAAGTGCAATGGATTTGACAAAAGCCAGGATCGAAGAGGTTAAAGATCTGGTATGTGAGGTGGAACGGAGAGAGGAGGCGATGATTAACAAAAACCACAGAAATTGGAAGACGCAAAATGGATTAAGGCAAATATGATTTGATACCACAATTGACACTTGTTTAATCAATTACAGATACAAAAGGTGTTTTACAAGGATCCGCTTGGAAAAGGTCTGTTGTAGGGATTCAAGAGAAAGTGCCCGGTTGCTAACTCGTGCCAGCTCGTGACTGGGAATTTGCATCGCGTCAGACTCGAGTCGAGGGAAGTGATATTGACGGTGAGTGAGCATTTGGAATTTTAAAGTTCAGAGCCTAATCGTATTAGGCGTTGCTATCCTGGCAATCATCGAACGGCCTACCGGTCCTGAAATTTTGTTGCAGCGCCAGTTTCGCCCACCCGTGAAAGGAGTACGCAAGAGAATTGACAGTATGCGACGAAACTAACGAAAGAAAAGGTCGTGATTGAGTTCCCGGCCGGGTTGCTAGACGCAAATGAGACACCAGAAGAATGTGCGGAACGCGAGCTGCTTGAAGAGACAGGCTATATTGGCAAGGCTTTCCATAGTAGTCCTATTCTGTTTTGTGATCCTGGTATGAGTTTGATTCATTAGTCCACATATTCTGACTTACATTTACATAGGTTTCTGCAACACCAACATGAAGCTTGTGCATGTGTCTATTGACATGACTGACCCACGAAATCAATCACCAAAGCAACAACTTGAAGATGGCGAGTTTATCGAGAATTTCACTGGTAAGTTGATGTGTACTATATTGTGACTTGTGGTCTGACGCAGTTCGAAGTGCCTTTGAAAATGTTCCCAGAGAAGCTAGAAGAGTTTGCTAGCCAGGGGTTTATTCTTGATGTGCGCGTATCTAATATCGCATCAGGAATTTTGGTCGCCAGAAAATATGCTTTGTAGATAATGGTCTAAAATTTAAAAGACTAAAGTGCAGCTTTGAGTTGAAGTTCGGGATATGAGACAAGTGTAGTAGTGGTCGCCGCAATATAAGCGGCTGAATTTTGCTCTCAAACAAGTGGGATGTGCATCGCAACTCAGTACATAAAACAAACTCTGACACTTAGGAAAGTAGTTCAATCGATCAACACGGTCGTAATACAGCGCGACGAGAGACCACAATGGGATTTTCATATTCTTTGTGGTTGCTACCGCCAATTCAAAGCGACGAGTTTACGAAGACAAAAGACATTTTGAACGCCTTCATCAATGAGTCCCACCCAGGCCCGCGATTCGATCCACACGTCACAGTAACAAGCAATATTCCATTATCAACAGATGCCGATGCTTTGATTGCCGATGTCGCAACGTATATTACTGACCTGACATTAACTGCCACAAAAGTCAAATTTGGGAATCTCTACGTCAAGTGTGCGTATCTACAGATTGAAAAGACAGACGAGCTGCGGGAATTTGCAGTTCGCGTGAGACAGAAATACGTTCCTACAGAAACAAATGCCGCAAAGTGGGGTATTGAGGATTACGACCCACATCTGAGTTTGATCTACAGCGATATGATACCGTTTGACAGCGGGTACCAAAAAATAGTGGAGGACACTGTATGCAAAGTATTTAATGACAACCGGCCACTAACCTGGACGAATGGGCGGCTAGCACTGGTCAAATGTGTCGGGCCGGTAGAGGAATGGGAAACTGTTTCCTATGTGGATGTGCAGACGCCGGTCAAGCAGTACAGATGAGACGACATCGTCTAGTGAGTGCAGTGGGACCGGGCAAAGTGACGTAGTAGATTAAGGTGTAGTAGCACATAGAACAACAGGTTGGTCCAATAGTATTCTATAACACATGAAGTAATGGCATATGAGAGAGCGATGTATGAAACTCTGGGTACTTGCTTCTACAGAGTACACTATAATAAAGGTGGGACCGTGTCGAATCTGTGTTTAGAGGATGCGTATACATACGTCCGGGTAACTTAATATAATATCACGACGACGCTGTTTCCAACTAAGCTTATTCGATACAAAGTTTAAGCAGTTTCTCCTATCTTATTAACTGAACCTGAGAGCGCTAGTGGGGGAGCAGTGGCTGTCCCCCTAAGCGAAGAAGTTACAATAGTAAATTCAAAGTGAAAAAAGCATTAGCATATCCAAAACCTTCTTTTTTTTCCAAGGTATCACAATATGATTTATCATGGAATAGGCTAGGGTGAATAATGGGAGCATCTACATTGAGAGAGCGTTGGCCGCGATGTATTACGCACAGAAAATGCGAGATGTATGTATGGCCTAGGCGTGCATGGGAGCGCTAGAGCAAATAAGGGAAGAAAATAAACGGATGATTTGATTTACAAGTAATACCCCCACAAAGATTGAACCATTTGAGCTGTATGTCTGGTGGATCACTCATTAAATTGGGAGGTTTAAACAGCTACAGCAGTAGCCGCAGAACGTTTTCGCGCTCTTATCGACACGGCTTGCAACCTTGAAGCGACCGTAGATCGCAATCACAAAGTAGAGCTAAACTTTGACAAGTAGAATCCCGCATTGGTAGGGTTGGTTTTCAAAAATAGTTCAGTACTCAATAATTGGTCACGATAGTCTTTTCTGTATGGGCAAAAATGAGTAAGTAATTACAAAATAGCTGTTACAATCACATGAGGCTGATAGGGGTATCGCTGCTATTCTTCATTGTGTTTGAATGATATGTCCGAGCTTGGTACATCCGCCATCAAGCTTAAGCTCGGTGATTGTCCCGAGCAAACGAAACACGATCAGAGCGTCAGTTTTATACGGACCATGCACGATAAACTAACTGTCTTATCTTTCCCCTGCATTTTACTCCCATCGGCTATATTCTTATGCGGTTTAGTATCAATCAATCTGTCATGACAAGCTCTTCTAGACTTGCAAATGTATAAATTGTCTTGTATTGTCTGCTGTACGTTCTGTTCTTCTGTTTAGCTCTGTGCACTACTGGTTTACATCTGTCACTTTCTGTTGTCTTCATTAAACAATGTTTTGTAAGAAACGCACTGTGGAGCCTGATGGGCGACCAGCTCCCATCTTGGAATCTCCGGAAGAGAATCGCAATCGCAAGCGATCTGCCGGAACCAGAGTGCTAGAGCGTATTTGGGATTCATTTGGCAAGGTCGGTGAGGAGCGCAGTTTCTTGTTGAAATTGGACATGTTCCTTCTGTGAGTTGTCAGTATCTTTACATGTAATTAAGTTTAACATCTGATATAGTCTTTACATCGTTCTGTCTTATCTGATCAAGACTCTTGACTCTACCAACGTCAACAACGCATACGTCAGTGGCATGAAGGAAGATCTTTCACTTTATGGCAACGAGCTCAGTTTGTTCTCAACTTTCTACTCTATTGGATATTTCCTTGGTTCAGTTCCATCTCAAATTTTGATCAACCGCGTTCGACCTTCGCTTGTCATCCCAAGTATTGAGATTCTCTGGAGTGCTGTCACTGTTACAACCGCTGCTTGCCAGACTGCTAAGACTGTATGATCCGTAAATTTTGTATAGTATGAGGGCTGCGGCTAACAGTAACAGGTCTATGCTGTTCGTCTTATCATGGGTCTACTAGAGGCATCTATCTTCCCTAGTTTCAGTCACATCATTGGCAGTTGGTACACTCCCACTGAGCTTGGAAAGCGTTACTCACTGTTTTACATGGCTCAGCCATTGGCCAACATGTTCTCTGGTTACATTCAGGCAGGTGTCTACACTTCTTTGAACGGGGTGCACGGACTTGCTGGATGGAGATGGCTCTTCATCATTGACGGAATTATTTCAGTTCCTGTCGCTGCTTACGGATTCATTGCGCTCCCTGATTATCCCAACAAATGCAGAGCTATCTATCTTAACGACAGAGAACTTTTGATTGCCAACATGCGTATGGACCGTGTTGGACGTCGTGCGCCGGAAAAGATTACCGTCAAGGGTTTCTTCGGTATCTGGAAGTCATGGAGGCCATACTTGTTCTTGACACTATACCAGTTGGATCTTTTAACTTTCTACTTCCAGTACTTTAACTTGTATCTTAAGAGTCTTGGTAACTACAGTGTCCAGGAGCTGAACCTTATCCCAACTGGTGGTTATGCCGTCGCTCTCGTGTCAGGCTATGTCATTGGTAGTATTTCAGACACAATTGGAATGAGATGGCCTGGTTGGCTGTTTGCGTGTTGTTGCAAGTTTGTTGGTTGCACTATTTTGGCTGTCTGGCCTGAAGGCTTTCATGTCAAAATGTTTGGTTTCTTCATCGGGTACATTGGCTACGCTGGATTCCCGCTTCTTCTCACGTGGGCTTCTGAGGCTTTCCAAGATGACCCACAGTCTCGTGGTGTCATGGTCGGCTGGGGTAACTGTATCAACATGATATTTGGTTTCTGGTGGGCCATTGTTGTCTACCCTGCTGAGGAGGCACCTACCTATACGGTTGGTTACAGGCTTATATCGCCCATGGCTGGTTTAGAAATCGTTCTCATTGGCGCTTTTTACTACATGATTAAGCGTGAGCAAAGGGTTAAGAGAATGGTTATCAATGAGTATGGTCTTGCGGTCAAAAAGGACTCGTTGGCTGACCTTGTTGGTGACACGTCGGAGACCGAGTCGATTGACAAGAAGTCTGAGACTAGAGTTGCAACCATGGAGAAGCCTGAGGATCTTGCTTAAATGTAGTCTTTATTAGATTTTTCACTGTTATGTTTCCATTTGAATGGCTTAATGTATTTATTCTACGATATGATGTGTGCTGTAGTGAAGAGTGAGAACACAGGTTTAGTGCTGTTAGGGTTAGATCTGAGGCAAGGTGTGCTTGAGATTACCTAGAGTGGCGCAGCAGCCAGACCGGAAGTGCAACATATAGCGAGACTTCTTTCATTTGTTCCGATCCGACACTTCGTCACATTCATCAATATTTCAAAGCATGTTCTATATAGTCAAAACCTCAATAATTTTATGTTCAGATTTATTATTGCCAGAAGTCCTTTAAGTTTGAGTAAGTAAATTTCTCATTTCTCAGTCAGGGTTGGTTCAAGTGTAGACAGCTAATATGCAATAGGTTACAATCAATCACGGTAGTCGGTTTATATCATCTAAAGCAGTCGACCGTATTGTTCTCCATCCTATATCAATTTTTCAAATTATATCAATCTCATGACAAGCGTTTCTATGGGAAAAGAAAGTATATCAGCAGAGATTTTACGACTAGTTCGCAACCCGAGCTCAGATCAAAACAACAATTACACGCCTAAAAATCTGTCGGTCGAGAGCTTGCCATACAGAAATAACTCTCCAACACCAAGCCAGGCATCGTCCGGTCGAGGTCGGCGCGCACATGCACATACACATGCAAACAACGTACTTCAGAGCGAGAATGTTGCACCGTCGCCTGTCCCAGTTCGGGCAAAGAAACAGCCGATGCCGCCCATAAGCGTACCTGAAGCGCCAATGACTCCGAACAGAACCGTTTACGATCCAAACAAATACGCAGGGCCCACGTTCCACTCCTCGCCTGCGGCGGCAAACCTGCCGGTCCCCAAATTCATGTCAACATCGGCACCGGGGAACAACTCAATGGAGAGCTTTCTTTCAAGTAAAATGCGCAGCTCGACCGCGGACTCCATCTCGCCGTCACCGTCCGCATCACCACCACGGTCTTGGACGCGATCTAGAAACTGATTTCTTTTACATGTATTGGTTTGTTACGGCGTTGGGGCTGGCATCGCTTTTTTTCTTCTTTTCCTTTTTATTTCGCGAATTTCCTTTTAATGGAAACATGCTCAGCATATATACTGTATTTTTATTGCTATAGTATCGGGAGTTTGCATAACACAAGCTTTACTGGAGATGGTTTACATAAAGAGAATGCTGCTTGGCATGACTTATGATTGCTATCTTGTCAATTGGCTAACTGTCGGTTTTTATATTCTTTTTTGGTCTAGCTTTGTAACTGTGTGGACATCCAGTCTGGGTTAAATTTGTTTGTTTTTTTGCTTTTAGATTAAAAAAAAAAAAAAAAAAAATTGTGCTGACTTCGGTCTTAATTTTGCACAAAAACACATCTGCATTCCGTTCGTAGGAATTATTGTGTATTCCGTGTTATGTCTATTGACGATTTATATAATTGGCGACATGATAAAAGTTAACACTTTCTTAGTAACAGCCAACTATGTTGTCTCAAGCGCTATTGATATTCACTAATATATACATACGTTATACAGCGGCAAATGGGGCAACTATCGAAATCATTTCGACCTACGTTCGCTAAAGTAGGCCCACGCACGTCTGTAATTCTCACTCATCGACTATTCCTCCAAACCATGTGAACCAAAAAATGGAAGACCGAGCAAATTTAGAGGGTCAGGGTTAAGAGAGTAATGTGGGGGGGGGGTATCAACCGTATCTTGCCCACCATTTTAAGCGCCGTCCGTTATCCGTTTAAAAGTCGAAAACATTCTTTTGATGCTAAATTTGGCGATATCCCGATATTGCTACAAAGTTCTATGCGAGAAATATGAATATTAATATTATCTGTAAATCATTCATTCAGACGCCTAATGTTACACAAATAAATCGCAAAACTCACAAAAATCACAAAAACACACAACACTCTCTGAATGGCGATGCGAGCACCCGCTCACTAGCCCCTTCCGGACAAGCATTTCTCGGTTTAGAATGAACTCTGATTCTGTGTCATCTTCAAACGAGTTCTTCTCAGCCGGGATCGTAATCGACGCCGGTTCCGACATTGATCGGTTGACAGATTTCATGGGTATAGGTGTGCCCGGTGTTGATGCCGGAGTGCCTTCTGTCTGCGGTGAAGATTCCTGATCTGATGGCTTGGTAGAAGAAGAAATAGAAGATAACGACGCCGGGGTCATGGCAAATAATGCTCTAAGAGGATCTGGTTTTGTTTGTCTGGGTTGTACACGGGCATCAGCCATCGTCGTATCGTCACTTCCTGCTCGACTTTTTCGTACACTTGTCGTATCTGAAGGTGTGGCAAATAACATTTCTTCATCATCTTCTTCGAAGCTACCAATACTGCTGCTTCTCTCTCGTAATGGTCCATCGCCCGTAATAAGCCTGTGAATCATCTCGGAAATGTCAGACTCTCCATTAAATTTTCCAGACCCAGTCTCAAACTCAGACGGCTCTTCATTAATAACAATACTGGAAATGGCTGTGCTGATGGTTGAATCGGAAAAGTAAGCCGAAGATGCAATTGAGGAGGACAGAGACGAAGTAGAAGACGAAGCGCGATCTAAACGTCTATGTGCAGCTAAACTTGCAGAAGAAAGTGATGAAGATGAAGAGTCTATGCTGATATCTGATTCATAAAGCGGTGGTACTGACGGCGTCGATGCGGCAGAACTATCCATATTAGGCCACCACAGATCCGACGCTCCAGATGGTAAAGAAAAAGCCCCTGGTGACAAAGCATCAATATCAAAGGCGTTCATTGACGCACTGGCTTGACTAGACATCTCAGTCCTCACCTGCTGAGGAGTAGTATGAGGTATTGCGATACCGGCACGCGTTGAATTACTGTGGCGTAAAGGTGTGGCTGCTGCTGTAAATGGTGGTGTAGAAGTGGCTGTTGCGGTTGTTGCCAAGGACACTGTTGAGGCTGGTAATGCGGATGCAGGAGGCGCAGACACAAGTGTGGCTGCGGATGTTGACGGCACTACATCATAACGACGATTAGCAATGAACATCACAGGAATCCTCGGTGAATATCGTCAAATAAAATCAGAAAAGTGCTAATCAAACAGAGATGAAAACAATTGTGCAAAAAATTGAAAGAAAAAAAGAGAATTGGAAGACTGAAGCTTGGAATGATTGCAAGTGCAGACAGACTCCACACAAAAGATTGCTTGCTGCATGATTGCATAAAACATCGGAATACAGGTTGCAAGGTCCGGATAAATGGAACGTGCAAAAAAACACGAGGTATCACAGAAACAGAACAGTAGTTTAATAGTCATTGAAGATTTTGAGCGATATTCGAGAATGTACTAGTTAAGTAAAAAAAAGGACTTACATTTCTGCCGTCTTCGCTTTTTGAGTGCAGCTGCATTCACAGCCATGTTGTGAGGTTTGTCAACAACAACTTCAGGAACATCAGGAACAAGAACACGACTAGGTGATGCACGCTTTTTTGCTTTTGATCGAGACGCTGATGGCCGAGGAGGAAGCGTGATGGTAGTGGACCCTGAAAAAATAGACGAAGCCATCGAGCCCATTATACGAGACCCTAATTGCGATGTGACTGATGATTGCTGTGATACAGATCCCAATTTAGTTGCATTAGAAGAAGCCGATACTGTTGGCATCGGTACTGTCGAAACAGGAGTGGCTGCCGGTGGTTTCGGCAGAATAGGTCGTAAAACAGGCCGGGGTGCTATCAGCCTTTGATGAGTCGACTGGAGCTCTGGCGCCGTGGCCTGAGCCGAAGCCGAAGCCATTATCAGCCGGTCACAAAAACAAACAAAAAAAAAGATGCCAGAAGAGGCGGTTGAGTGGGGAGGTGTTCGCAAGGAACTTGGTGAGCGCAGGGTTGACTGGATGCAGAAGAAAGAAAAGAATTGAACGCGAGAAGACCGAGGAGCAAGTTTCGAGCGTAGAGACCGCACAAGAAGGTTAGACTCCAATTTCATGACAAACTAACTCTAATCGGGACTAAACAAACAAACAGTGCTCAGATATACGCAGTTACCTCTCCGGCTACTGTCCGGAGACACTAGTTGCCGACTTTTATTGTGGTGCTGATCACACAGCTGGGGCAAGCTGGCTGTTCATGTAAGATCTACACCAGAATACTATCGGCACATTTTTAGAGATTAACACTTCCACTGGCTCCGACTGCTCCGGATCAGTCACGTGCACTAATATTAGATACGGAAACTGCGCTCGTGTAGGCCATTTCAAATTCTAGGCGTCTCCTTCGGCGCGTTTCCGGAGTATTTATTATCTTGGAATTTTTCTATTGAAAGAATAATGTACACGCGGATGTCATAAACAATAACTCTACAAAATGATTTTTTTCTATACAGAATATCGAGACCGCCGTAATTCATAAATCCGATTCCGCACTATTCTCCGTACCCGCTGTGTGAAGTCGGACATTTGAACTTTGTCACGCCGAGGCGCGTTAAGTCCCCCACGCGTGTCAATTTCATACCCCTGAAGTGTGTAGACTCCGTACATACGAGCGAAATTCAACACGTTAGACAGCAAAGTTTCCAAGTGTGGAATGTACTCAGTCGAACTAGCAATAACTTGAACCATTAATACGATAGTCAAAGGTGTTGGTTTGGCATTGCTGGGACTGCGAATCCATGGTAGATCGGTCGGGTCGATGTCAGTCTCTTCAGCTTCCGATGTTCCTGGTGCGACCCCTTCCGTCCCACCAAAATGTTCTTCTTTAGTCTTTTCATCTGCATAAGAGTACATCCCTGTTTCCTTCAAGGGGTAGGGCCCAAACACACGTATGTATTCGCGTAACATGGCTTCTACGCCGTATGTTTGCCCAACCAGGTCGATGTAGTTAGTCGCAGTGATGCTGTCAATCTCAGCACCGACGTCATCCATTAATTTAATGATCCGTCTGGCCACATCGATCTTGCCATGTAATTTCACACCGTTGAAAAGAATGGTGTATGTCTTACTGTCAGGCGGATTAGCCATCAACTCAATCTCGGCAGCGCTGCGCTCTGATTCTGGCGTGCTAGCAGCGTCTTTCAATTTCTCCATAATCGTTCCAAACATAGTGATCGTGTATTCCCAGTCCCCTACTTCCACAGAGGCTCCTAGTAAAGTATTAAAGTACCGCCTTTGCAATGCCAAAGTCGGATCGTATGTTTGTAACTGTTCTAGCCATCTAAATACTTTTTTGGCGTCAGCGTCCCGACGCCGTCGAATCAATGCCGCTATCAACCAGCCATATACCTCGACAGCAAATGTGTGTGCATCCATCAATTCCAGAACGATCTCAACATTCGTATCAGACACTACACCAGATAGACAAGATAGCATTAAACCGTTAAACTCAGGCGCATCTAATGGCTGCTGTAAGCGCGCCAGCTCGCATAGCACATCTATCCGCAAATTTGGTGGTATACATTCAACCAACAGAAATCGAGCCCCTTTGCTTAGCATTTGATTCAGCACATCGTTAACGGGTTCTGCTTGAGTATCTAACGAAGACAGGAAATGCAATAATGAGTAAGACGGCTTAATCTTTGCTCGCAGAGCTTGAGCTCTTTCTAGTTTAATTGCTCGTAACACGGAACTAACACTTTTCTGTACACGCTTAATATACTCCGGCCGAATATCACGATATAAATCTGCCGTAATTGGCATTGACTCATTAACGGCTTCTGATAAAATCCGCGCAAGAAACTCCCCTGCGATCAAAAGCATATCGCGCCCAAGAAGACCATCGATGACTTCCGTCAGCAGTTCATACTGTATATATGCTTTTGAACTGCTTTCTGCTGATCTCATCATGGCCCACAAAGTCCACAGCAAATCCCCGGACCATCTACTAGCACACATCAACAGTGCAACCAGTCGCGATTTATCGCCGCGAGTTATAAAACTCATATATCTTGTTCCATTGCTAACACTTCTTGCAGAGCTACCGACGTTGACCAATCTTGGTGTCATGTACCGATGCCATAGTTCATGAATAGATTTTTCTCTATTTGATGGAAGACTCGGATACAGCAAATACTGCATAAGTACATCAAATGTTTCCTGGTCAATAAGATCGACAACAGGCTTATGTTGCACTGAAGCTTCTCTAGAATTCAAAATATCTGGCTCATTGCCACGTGAGATCCAGTCTGATGTCAATACTTCTACTTCTCTCTGCTTGATTTCCAACGATTTTTTGTCCGCTGTCCCAAATTCCCTCAGATATTGCACCCGGTTCAATTTACTGCAGCTGCTACGTTTAGCAACTGTGTGCTGCAGACGTTCCGTGGCTACTCCTGAAATACTTCTTGTAGGAATGAAGGCTTCGTACGTAGCGTTGGCATGCTGGATTGCTATCCGGTTACCGCATAGACGGCCGTGTGCTTCTGCTCTAGCGCAATGACTAATTAGCGTACGTTTCATCTTCACAGAAGCCACGGCGACATCTTTGTTCAAGAAGAAGTGTGGCATTCGCGACAACTAAATTGAGCCAACGACCGATAATAAGGTTTACAGCTAAAACTTTATTATTGTTCTTGGTAACATCGTTTCCTCTTAACGACTTTTGTAGTCCTTCCCACTTTCTCTCATTTACAGCCTTAAAAACGTTCGTTTTAATTTTTATTGTTTCATTTGAAGTTCGGATTATTTAATATATGCAAAATGACAAACTCGAAAATGGTTGCATTTCTTGGTCCAATTGGCACCTATAGTTATAAGGTTGGCGGTTTAATCAAAGCTATGCCGAGTATAGAGCAAGACTGATGATCTGTTAGGCTGTCTCACAATACTTTGATGGAAGAGACGAACATAGGTATATCCCGTACGCTACAATTGCTGGTAAGTTCTATCCAAAGAGTGCTGGACTATGATTTAATCATCTCTTAGCTTGCTTTGAAGCCCTTGCAAACAGCGAGGTCGATTTTGCTGTAGTCCCATTCTCCAACTCGTCCAACGGCCCGGTCAAGTTCACATTTAAACTACTTCGCGAGTCTTCCCCGAGACCGACCATCATTGGCGACACGTTAGTTTCGGTTGAGCACTACGTTCTTGCTTCTCCAGCTGCGCTTCACAACATTGAAACGCACGGAGAGTCCTCGATCAAGGTGGTTTATTCTCACCCTCAAGTATGGGGCCAGTGTGTCAAGTATCTGAACGAGCATTTCGACAGCGCCGAGTGCGTTGACTGCGACTCTACCGCATACGCAGCAACGTTGGCAGCCAAGAACGAATTCTCAGTTGCAATTGCTTCACTATCCGCTGCAGACGACACCGATGTCGCAGTTTACGCGTCTCGTATCCAGGATATTGCTGATAACTGTACTCGATTCATTGTCATACAGCGTTCGTCTGCTGAAACCGTGCCCACTCCATTGGACCGCTCTGTTGCTGACGAAATTGCCACAGCTAGATTATGAAGATGTGACCGTTCCTGCGAAGTTAGAAGGTGATTGTTTGATTTTATACTATATGGATTTTGTCAATTCGGCGTTTTTGGGTCAAAAGATAGTGGTTTTACTATGGGGATATCTGGATAATTTGTAAATACATTGACTGATGAACGAATACGGTGGTGAATTGTATGTCAGCACTTAATGTGATTTGTAAAATAATTACTACAAAAAAAACTCGCTACCTTCACTAATGACCGTATTTCTGGAACTCCCTGATGCAAAGTTAGCTAAAATCAGAAACGATATGACGACAAAATTAACTTGCCATTCTCGGTTATCCAGTGGGCAAACCTGTCTTGTCTTTAACCATCGTGAAATGCAATGGAAGTGGAAAACGTGCTGTGATGGTCAGTATACTGACATGCCACTGTAAGCGTCATTGGCACGTACGTTACAAATACCCCATGCAACCAAGCATTCCTCTGCAGTCGCACTTGTTTGATTTGCTTGACATTCAATACCTGTTCACAATCAGTATTTTAATTGCTTTACATTAAAATGATCGTACATGGCTCCATGATGTGGTTGCGGCAAATAGCACAGTTCTCAACAACAATATCTAGCGCACGTCAACTTCTATGACCTACACATAGCAACCAGAAACCAACCCCAAGCCCATAAAGCAACAGCGTTCCACTAAATATAAGTATTAGAGATGTTGGGCATCATGGCTGACCAGCTTACCTTTCGAACTTCGAATCGCTTCTTAACAGCTTTCTCCTTAGGCGCAATTACTGGTGCGGCATCAACATCCATTGCGCTTGCAGCATCAGTCATCGTATGTGTAGTATGTGTGATTATGTGTCTGTAATTCTAAAGAAATTCGTGCTTGCACGAATAAAGTACGCCTGAAACCGTGATGTTAGTATATCAACCGATCCAAACACGCATACTCTGGTCGCTCTCAGAACATTGACAACAAACAACAGTAGTCTATGCATACTCAACATACCTCTATACAATCAAATGCGAGTTGAGTTCGGTAAAATTACTGATACTGCTGCTGGACAACTACTACACCTCGTGTCTTATCCTGTTTAAAGCACCGCGAAATGAAGGTACGAACACCTTGAAGGTACAGTGGAATAGGGTTAAGCGCCGCATTAGCCATCCCCTGAATTTTTTCGACTGGTCTAGCATCACACCAGACTACACTGCAGCGTAGATGTATCAATCAATGCAGTCTATAAGCCCACAGGATTAGTAGTCGTATATGTAGTTTAATACTGAAGTTTATATCAAAAGAATTATAAGACGTTAAGATCAACTGTGGGGCTTCACGAATTATGTCACCGTTTACTGTTGGCAAGTCGTGTACGTAACACTACTTGGTTTCATTATGTAGATTCAACCTGCCATTATTACGAACTTCGTGGATTCGTTCAAGTCTTTATTTTACTAGATTATACACAATAAAACATATAAACACACCCAATGAACCTTTTCAAATGTTGTAGTTTTCGAACCACTTAAATGAAACCGACTCTGTTGGCAACGTCAAGAACGTCGCTCTCAGACTCCAGTCTGATGTAAGCCTTCTTCTGGCCAGTGGGGCTACAGAATTGTTAGTGACACTCTTCGAGACCTCTAAATTCAACATAAACATACGTGATGAGAGTGGTAACCTTGGAGACTTCAACGTTGTACAGGCTCTTGAACGCATCCTTGATGTGTCGCTTGTTGGCCTTGATGTCGACAATGAAGACAATAATGTTAGAATCCTCAAGCTTCTTCATGGTGGACTCGTTGCTGTGAGGGCCGATGATGACCTTGTACTGGTCCATTCGGGGAGCATGAGCGATCGACTTCCGCTGGTACTTGGGAGCACGGGGAAGTCGGAGAGTGTTTGGTCGGTGGAACGTGGTCGAGGTGCGGACCTTGGTGACCTTGCTTCCGTGAACTCCCTTCACGACAGCCTTCTTAGCCGCAACGGCCTTGGTAGTAGCTAAACAAAAGTTAGCGTTTCGTTCATGTTGACATGTTGTAGTGACTGAGCATATTGTGAACATGAACCATTGAAAATCTTCTCAAACATCAAACATAATAATTAAGCTATCCAGTCCAAAGAGGGAAACCATTCAATGACGTTTGAATAATATGAAAGATGATTGATGAAGACTCCCTATTTGATCCATATCCCAAACATACTACCAACCATGCTATTCAATCAAAGATTTAAACATATAGCCCACTCAAACACTGCTCTTATTATCGCATTTATCATTACTCACCCTTTGGTGCCATTTCGTTGATTGTCTAGTTGCTGTTGAAATAGTAACAAAGCGAACAGGTCGTTAATTCGCGATCGTTAACTGCGTGGTTTGGTGTGTCGTCGCTGCTGAGCCGCTCCCAGCAATTGAATGTTGGCCGTGACTGCTACTTTACAACAGATGTAGGGCAAGTACTAGTTAGGGTTAAGCCGCACCATATGCTTGAAACCTTATTCCAAGTCGCCGTTGAACAGGTCAATTTTTTTTTGATTGAGGTTTCTCCCCTGTAAAGACAGTAACTTCTGCTTGAACCATAGTGAGTTTCGAGCTCATCATAAAGACTTCATTTACCGGCGAGCGAATAAATTAAACAGTTTCACAGAGTAATTTTTTAAGAATTCTGGACTCTAATTACAGAGTACAGACTGGTAGTAAATGCTCTACAAATCTTTTCACATTTGTGCTCGTTATTGCGTAAAACCACACTGGGACTACATGACATTATATATCCTGCAAGTACCTTTTTCTTTTAGTGACGTCGCATCGACCGACTACAAGGTAAATGCGGTAGTAGTTACTGCAAAGATTATAGCAGAGAGCAAGAGTAAACGATTGTAGAGAACGTGCTACCCCACCAAAAGTCGCATGCAAGTGGAAGTCCTTGAGCCTCACAGTATAATCCCCCACATTTTTTGTTCCACAACGCCAAAAGTATAGGCATGACAACAATGAATTCAAATGAACTTAACTTGGAATCACCACACTGACAGTTGAAAATCCAAAACGAATTACAATTCCTGGAGTCACAGGGTTTGGTGAATCTTACATCGCAAGTGAGTTAATGAGGCGGGGGCACACGGTCATTGGGCTTACACAGTCGCCAGAGAAGTTTGGAGAGCGCCCGAAGTAATTGCTAGAAATATTGATTATAGAAACATTCATATTCCGGAAACCGCAGACAAGCGCACCGACGCAGATGTGGTTGTCAATGCGTATGGACCGCATTCAACAGGGCACGATGCTGTAATCTAATGCACGCTGACTGTGAGTAGCCGAAGACAGTTAAATCAATGTAACAGAATCGATTGTTGAAGTGCCTCGCAAAGTATTTTTTGGCATCAAAAAAGGCCGGTGTTGAATACGTTGTAATCATTGGTAGCACAAGTTCGCTGCGAGTTCACGTCCGCGCTCGAGAGTGAGAATTTTTGGGTCGCGTACCGCCGCGGATTGCAGACTCAAACGCACATGTGTACTACATGGAAGACAGACTTGGACCTGTCGGTACCTCACTCCGGGAGTTTTGCAACGCCCGACTGGCAATCAAGGTAGGAACGGCAACGACTGAAGACGAATGACTGTGGCGCGGTACGAGGTCAAGCCCACCAAGCAATTCAACTATGCCTTGCCGTTCGTCAAAGCTTGCTGCATGTCGATAATTTTTTTCGGCACCAACAAGTCGTTCAACTGAACATTCATCTCGCCCTCGACACTGTACCACAGTGGATGTGTAGGCTTGTTCAAAAGTGATTTATAAAATAATGTGAAAATGTTAAATATATTATCAAAATTATGAAAAGCTGTAACAGATCAACGGAACAAAACCGCAACATAAATACCAAAAATACATCAGAACGACCAAGTAATATCCGTGTTTCAAAATCTAATACAAAATACAAAAAAACAAATGAAACGGCTGTTTTAGCCCGCTAATTGGATGCACCCTTTCAACACCACACTCTGCTACCATCCATCAGTCACGAAACCACAATTGGCGCCTTAAAATGCTGCGCTTTTTCGCGTCGTCGTTCCAGCAACGTCGCACCGTCCAATGACAATTCAAACTTGCTCCGCTTCTTGTGCTGTGTAGAACTTGGTGCAGCTGCCCGGTGTCCATGCGTATGGCGATTGTGGTGTTCCCCTTGCGACATGTGAACGTTACGCAGCCCAGCATTCACTTGTTGCAGACGCTCATTGCTGCTAAAACTGTTAAACTCTTCCTCCTCCTCTTCATCTTCTTCATTCAACAGGCCAAGATTTGTAGCACCGCCTTGCCTTCTGGCTCGCTCTTCCTCCATGCGATGAACAGCATATGAAACATCGAAAGCCTCCTTCAAAGTATTGGCACCAGGAGTAGCGGCACCACGACCTGTAGCCAAAGGAGTGTCAAGAATATCAACCATCATCGGACTTGGTAAATCGGTGTTCATCTTTGAACTTGGTGGCGCATCTATGGCCGGCGCAGTCGGAGCGTTTGACTGAGTAATCCACGGGTGGTTGAGAAACTCTTCAATCGTGTATCTACGCTCAGGATCAACAGTAAGCAAATGTGAGACAAGATCCTTTGCAGACTTGCTGATCGGATCCCACCATGGGCTCAAGAATGTGTACTGACCACGAGCAACCTTTTCAGTAAGCTGCTGAATGCTCTCGTCGTAGAAAGGAGGAAATCCACACAGAAGAGTGTATAACACGCATCCAAGTGCCCACATATCAACAGACTTCGAATATCGCTCATCCTTCACAATCTCAGGCGCAGTATATCCTACAGTGCCGCAAGGAGTCATGGTTTTGGTATCCCACACAACTTTTGACAGTCCGAAATCGGCAATCTTAATCTTTCCAATACCCCCGGAGCCCACACCTGGAATAAAAACACCTTCATCTGCTTTCTCTTCGTCACCAGGGCGTAGCTTGATTTGCTTAGATGGTATGAATGGAATAGGATAAAACAGAATGTTTTCCGGCTTAATGTCTCGGTGAACAATTCCTTGTTCTTCATGTAAATATTTCAAAGCCTCGGCCACTTGGACAATCACATGCCGTGACAGATCTTCCGAAAAGTATGTCAAGCGTACAATTTGATGGAAAAGTTCTCCACCAGGTAATAGCTCCATAATGATATAATAATAGCTCTCGCTCTCAAAAAAGTCAATCAAGCTGACAATATTAGGGTGGTCCAATTCACGTAGTATGGAGACCTCCTTTAAAATGGTTGATCGCTTCAATCAAATCAGATATCGCTAGCATTACAAACCAACGGTATACTTACGTCAACTGTCTTTTGTTGTTTCTTCGCCTCTTCTCCTAAATGGCTAAGATGGTTTTCTTGAGACGTAATATCGTATTTGCGCACGACCTTGATGGCAGCAAGCTCGCCTCTTGCCCGACTTTGCGCTTTATACACATTCGAAAATGCGCCACTATAACGGTCAGTACCAGTGTTGAGACGAAACATATCCATTAAACGTACTCTCCCATTTTCTCTACCAACTTCCACTGTTCAAGACCGGGATATTTAGGTAACTTCGACCGCTCCTCGCTCTCTTCCGCGACAATTTGTGCAATGGCTTCGTTAAAATCATCCTTGCGCTCAACATACTCTGCCGTAGGTGAAACAACATAACCATTTAGTCCATCGACTGTCTCGACATTGCCTTCAAACTCTTCATATACATGCGCCTGTTTGCCATGGCGAATAAAATTCTTTAGATTCTATGATTGTTAGCCTAACTGTAGCATCTCATGCGCATGTAGCTGACCTCTAAAACCGGCATAGCTGCTTATATAAGATGATAATATATTGATATTCCTGAAATCAACCTTAATAAGAAAGTTGAACGGATCGGGGTTGTGAATGGACCAATTTGCTTACAAATGAGATCGACGTCTTCTGTGCCTTTCCAGACTTGAATTGAACAAGATAATCAATTAAGGTGATCGAATATCAATATTCCAAAACAAAATGTTCTGTATCAGTAAGATAAACGAGTAGCGTTGTAGTCTAGGTGGACCGGGTTGACCTATATGAAATGTCTTTTTGACCTGCTGACGTTTAGCGTGGAGAGATAGTGCTGTCCACGTCCGATCTGCTGTGTCTTTTTGCAGCCGGATCTTTAGCCCTGACCCTGTAAGTGCAGACTCAGGGGTCGGTTGCAGTTCGGTCAATTTGAAACCGGTTCATGCGCCGGGAAAGCACGTCACCAGGGTTGAACGGGACAAGGTTCACGGTCTTCATGAATTTATTTGTCTACGAAGAAAAAACATAACGGGAAATTTTGTATGCCTTTTAGAACGGGTCTAGTGTGCTGAGAACTCTGGGGTAATCTATATATATAATAACATTCACTGGTCGCACGCTTTACCTTTACAATTGCAACATCTGCTGCAATTGGCAAGAGGCAGTTTCATTATTTCATTATGAGTTTCGGATTACCTCAAAATGTACCCGATTTCGCGTCTACAGCGCGGTCAGTGGAGGACTATATGTGGTCCGGTTCTGGTAACACGTCGCGTCATAACAGTCGGAGAGGCAATTCGTCTGGTCTGCCGTTGTACAAGGACAAGCCAATTACCAACCAGCCAGGAGGGCGATCTAAGTGGATTGTGTTTGGCATCGTGTTCGGCTTAACATTGTTTGGCCTTTATAAATATACAAGTGCAGATGAATCATCAGAACCCAGGAAACTGTGGTTTGGCGGTTCTTCAAAACAGCTTTCCGCAAAGGCACGTCAGGGTTTAATAAAAGAAGCATTTTTGGAATCATGGAATGGGTATGAAAAGTACGGGATGGGGTTAGATATATATGCTCCTGTGAGTAAAACCGGTCGCAACATGGCACCGGAAGGTATGGGCTGGATTGTTGTTGACTGTCTTGACACTATGATGATTATGGGTCTGGATGAAGAGGTCAAGCGGGCAAAGAACTGGATTATGAGCAATTTGACATATGACCAAGATTATGAAGTCAATACTTTCGAGACCACAATTCGGATGCTCGGAGGACTGCTTTCTGCTCATTATCTTTCTAATTATGATGATGCGTATTTGGAAAAGGCAGTAGATTTAGCAAACCGACTGCTTCCTGCTTTCGATTCCTCCAGCGGCGTGCCATATGCCAGTGTGAATTTGAAAACTGCAACGGGTGTTCAAAGTCATGACGATATGGGTGCGAGTAGTACAGCCGAAGTCGCGAGTTTGCAGCTTGAATTCAAGTACGTTTCCAAGCTTACTGGCGAAGCTCTGTACTGGGAGAAGGCTGAAAAGGTTATGGAAGTAATTGATCGGGACATGCCTGATAACACACTTGTGCCTATTTTCATAAATCCAGAAACTGGTAAATTTCAAGGAAGGAATATTAGACTGGGCTCTCGAGGAGATTCGTACTATGGTTAGCTTGATTTTGCGAACTAGCCACCAGTTACTAACATCCTCTAGAATATCTACTGAAACAGTTTTTGCAGACGGGCAATCGTGAGCTTGTGTATAGACAAATGTACGACGACGCTATGACTGCGGTTAAGAAGAATTTAGTACAAAAGTCAAAACCAAATGGATTTACGTTTGTAGGTGAATTTGACTCCGGTCCAGAAGGTCCGG
Organism: Lipomyces arxii; assembly: GCF_038497795.1. Classification (NCBI taxonomy): domain Eukaryota; kingdom Fungi; phylum Ascomycota; class Lipomycetes; order Lipomycetales; family Lipomycetaceae; genus Lipomyces; species Lipomyces arxii. The sequence goes on along the minus strand of NW_027117704.1, from coordinate 828,048 downwards.
TTTCTCCTAAGATGGATCATCTGGTATGTTTCTTACCAGGCAATCTTGCGCTGGGAGCAACAGATGGATATCCTTTACATATTGCGCAACGATCGAGCTGGACAGTGACGCAGGCGTCAGACATGAAATTGGCCAAGGAACTTATGAAGACCTGTTACGAGATGTATAAGGTCACGAAGACTGGCATCGCTCCAGAGATTGCGTATTTCAACACCGCAGACGGTTCAACCGAAGATATGAACATTAAATGGCAAGATTCACACAATTTGCAGCGGCCAGAAACCGTTGAGTCGTTGTTTGTCATGTGGAGAATCACCAAAGATCCGATTTACAGACAATGGGGTTGGGAAATTTTCGAGGCGTTCCGAAAGTATTCCAGATTGGAAGATGGCACGGGGTACACGTCTCTTGAAAGCGTCAACGAGATCCCGCCTCGTCTGCGAGACAATATGGAATCTTTCTGGCTGGTATGTGATGTGAATATAGTGGCGGCGCTTTTTTTTCTAATCTATTTTAGGCCGAGACATTGAAATATTTGTATCTATTGTTTGAGGAAGACGACTCTGTTTTGCCGTTAGAGAAGGTTGTTTTTAACACCGAAGCACATCCGTTTCCTAAGTTTAATATGGACCCGCTTTTTAAGACCGGATGGAAGCGATCCAAACCTGCGCCGACCAGAAAAAAATTGTGAGAGAAGGTTGCATTTCAATAAGTATACCGATTTTGGTTTACTTTATTGTAAAGTTTATGTATATTTATTGGGCTATTGGTTATGAAGAAGATGACTAGACTGGACTGAGTTATTTTTCTATTATTCAAAATCCTGACAGGATAAAGTTGATATTATGATTCGTATATATGTGTAAAATGATACTTTGAGATCTTAGCTTTTTAAACACCAATCAGTCAGGTGCCGCGTTCACTTGAGCACACTTCACAAATGTAGACGGAGCCATGATTTCTAAGCAGTGCGCTGTGAGTCAAAACGATAGATGCTTGTGAAGTTCGGTATGAAGATGCCAGCGTTATGTAGAGAACCTATTTGGGATTTACGCTGTAAAAATTTGAATCAGACTGTGCTGGCATTGTGTTCAACGCCGGCATTTTCCGTGCGGCGGACTCTCACCTAGCGAAGCAGAGACGATTAAGCACAGCGAAGTATCCATCATGATCGAGTTGGCAGCAATGGAACATGTTTAAGTCATTTTCGAAGGTTTCAAGAACGAGTGTGAAGCGTGCGCCTCAGCCGACTTATCAATCAGATCTGTCTAAGCAGAAAGTGCTCTCTTTGTATAAGTCTCTCCTAGGTGAATCGGCTTATTTCTTTGACGAGAAAACACGATTGTATCTCAAAGACCATATTAAAAAGCAATTTGTAATGCATAGACGATTAGGGAAATTGGCGTCTGAGTATTATTTTCGACAAGGCAAAACTTATTTGCGTAAACTACGGGAAGCAAATTCAGGTCATACGTCTCGTGTAGCATGGTTGCTACAGTTGGCTTGGGGCGCGAGAAAGGGAGCAGTCAGAGACAGAGAGATAAGGGTTTGTATCTGGGCAAAGATTGTAAAACGTGACTAATGCTCAAACTAGAAATTGTTAGAAGATCGGGTCGATGATCAGTTCCCGATAGCTGCAGAAGAGCTCCCAGTGATGTTAAATGAGAGCGACATTTTAGACAGCAACACGATAAACAATTTGTTCGAACAGCATTTACACATTAGTACCCAAGAAGATCACGAAGTTTGGCCGGTGCCTAATGTTGAGATGCCAGACAGTGCTCGATTGGCTGCACTCCACATTGACTTGTCAATTGCGACATCAAGACTACACAAAGGTGTCACATATCCACCGTACACATATCCTGTTTTCCGGAACTATCAATACTCAGGTCAAGTTCGTGCTTTAATTAAGTACATCAAAAAATCCCCGAGACCAGTCTTTCCCAAACCAAAGCTGGGAGTCAAAGAACTGCCGCTTAGTAGAGCGAACAACATTATCAAGCGATACCACCTAAATTTGCTTCAAAGGATACCAATACCAGGACAAGACGATGCCGTCAATGACATTTTAACCTATTTGCATTCTGTTCGGACGCAGCACATGATTACATATTCACGGAACTCTGGTTATCAGTACAACATTGCGTTTCGCCTGCACGCAAAGCTGTTCAAACGATACCGTTACACATTTAGACAAGTCTATTATTCTAATATTGAAGCTACTAGGAAAGAGCCTATAGGTAAAATACTGCCACCTAGACCAAAGTCTCCTAGATTTTTTAGAAGGAGATATAAAGACTTGTTGGCGTCAATGCCACGTCTGGTTGTCGACAAGAATGGGTACTACAAAGCCGAGAATATAGCAGTTAAGCGTCCCAGACCGCCAATGCTCACATTAGATATGTTATAGTGTTCATGTAAGTAAGTATGTACATAGTTTAATAGTAATTTTATTGATTTGACTTGCACTTATTTGCTTTAGCGTGCTCATAAATTTGTTCATTTACCCTAAACCGATGAGGCTTTTGCACAGAAAGTTTTGATGTGGGGTGGGAATTCGGTAACAAAAAGCGAAAAGATTTTGATTGATCTGATTTCTAACAATGAAATAAAACACTTTATGCATTGATTTACACTCTTATTTTAATTTTATTAAAAGTCTTTTGAATCGTGGAAATTTAAAACGCTAAGAAACTATTTGAACAGCCACCACTAAATGCATCACTGCGTCATTGGCTTTTTGGCGTTTGAGACTACGTCTAAATGTGGCTGATTTTCCCGTGACACACGATGAGCACGCTTTTCATCTTCACCACCATATTTTTAATTTCTACCTCGTGCATCTCGTGAAGCCCTAATTGGTACTTTATACACAAAATTGTACTGAAGTCTTGATATATACAGAAGCGAAGTCCTTGCACTATTAATATCCAAAATAATGTGGTTTTGCTTTTCGTGCTGCAAGTCTTCAGCATCAGATGATCTCCACAACCACACCCCTGGCTATTACCAAAGTTTTCGATTCTACGCAGAAGAGTCAACAGAAAGAATATCACGACGTGTGTCAAGTTTCGATAGTATAAGTGCTAATGAGGACGATGAGGACGGTGATGTGGACGAGTTGAGTGAACTGCTGAATTCAAGAAGAGCAGGCCATGCTCGCCAAAAGAGTAGTGGTTGGTTCGATTTCTGGAAAAAGCCGTTCACAAGCAAAAGGTAGAACAGAATATGAGTTGTAAGACTGCATAGGCTAATTAGTTAGAATACCAAATAATCGGAGATCGTATAATGCAATTTCTACTACCATGACAAAATCTCGAACACCTTCATTAATACCATCAGAACAGTTTACCAGTTTTTTGACTACTTCTTCTCGTCGGAATTCTGGTGGTAGTTTTTACTACGATGATTCAGACTGTGCTGGCGATTTACATGATGGAAGACAAGAACAGTATGAAGATTTCGGGCTGGCAGACGCACAACTTGTGCCAGACAACTTTGTTGTATCAGTGCCATTACGACCTACTAAGAGTATATCTTATTCGCCAGCAAACACAGCCGTTGCCGAAGACACCGCTGTAACAATCGAGGATATTAATAGTAGTATACATTCTTAACAGTGAGGAGTTTTAATATATGAAAAAAGGTCTAGATTTTTAAGGAGTATTCGGGAAATATTTGTTTCGGTTTGATTCTGGTTTGTTTAAACAATTCATTAATACTGTGTACATTTTAAACAACGGTCTAAAAATTTTGCCCAAGAGAAACCGCGAAACTATTGGCGTCTACCTATTATACATTAATGCACCGCTATGCTTTCTCTCGTTACGCCCAAAAACGATTTTGATGCAAATCACATGAAATCGTCCATCTCGTCATACCGAGAGTAGTTTGTCGTATCAACCGCGTCATCAATCTTGGCCGACGCCGCAGCAAGACCAGGCTTGCCCTTCTTTCCCTTCTTAGGCTTATCTGCTGCACGTTCTTCTTTGAGCTTTTCATTGCTCACAGTTGTCAACGTAGACGCGCACTTTCGGACTTGTTCACTGTTCAACGGTCCGACCACGTTTTTCAAGAACTGTGGCAAAAACACCGTAGCGTAAACAGGGTTTCTCGACAACGAAACTAGGGCGGCAGTCAGTTTCGTGTTTAACTCCTCAAACTCTGCCTTGGTCTTCGGGTTCATGACATCCAGATCCTCAAGTTGAGCAACACTAACTGGCGCAGGCGGCTCCTCTTCAGCAGATTCCTCATCTGATGACTCCTCACTATTCTCGTCATCGCCACTAACTTTCTTGCTTGGTGGCGTCAAGCTCGGCTCGTTGGTAATATCACCAAACAAATCTGCCGCATTATCAAGATCAGACTGAAGCTGCATCTTTTTCAATCGCTCGCGACGGTCATTTAGAGACTCCTGTTCAAGCTGAAGCTTTTTCATCTTCTCTTCTGCTGCTTTCCGCACAGCTTCTTCTCGCTCTGCAATCTTCTGTTTCAATGTCTTCTTTGGGGGGGCGGCCACAACTGGCTTCGGCTTGTCTTCGTCATCTGATGCATCCCATGAGTCCAACACTGTGTCAGAATCCTCTTCGTCGTCCCATTTCGACTTTGGTACCAACCGAGCAGGAGCAGAAACCTCAACTTCTTCTTCTTCGTCGTCTACAAAGCAGTAAAGTAAGCACTCCGCGTAATTGATGCGTCGTCTGTATAACACAATCACTTACCCCAATTTCCAGACATTTTTTTTTAGGTAATAAGTTTTCCAATTTTTTTTTTTAGTTCTGAGTTGAATTAATCAAGGCAGAAAATGATAGTAAAATGCTCACAATGTTTAACAATTCAATTTCTGTAATAATGTATGCGTGGGCTGTTACAGGATTTTTTTTTTGATTGCAAAGGCGATGCGCCGTCTGGGTTCTTGGTTACTAAACCCTTATTAAATCAATTTAACATTAACTGCGTTAAAAACCTATTACTAACTCATAAAAGATATTTGGTCAGTTGTTCGCAGTCAAGTATAAATGTGTACTTGAACATCGACAATTCAGTAGCCGAAGGACTAGTTTTGCAAAATTGATAGCACACTAAATAGATAACAGCTTCAAGTCTAGCATCAAGACAGTACGTGTCAAAGTACGCACTGTCAATTTCGTGCCCTACACCGAAATAAATTCTACCAGACGCCTCGTAGTCCAGGTTCAGTTCACTAAAATGCTCGAGCAAAGCTTTGCAAAGTAATCATAATGCATATTCTAAAATTTATTCTCGCTTTCGCCCTGTCTGCCAGCGCTTTCTGGTTCGTTTTCTGCTTCGATACGAGAAATTATTTAATCACGGCGTTTCCCATTATCAAGGATGAATTGTGTCTGTTCAGTATCGTAAACCCGAACACCGACGGTGTTTTGTCAACATAATCATTTATAGAGACCATATCAAAGCTGTTAAACTGTTGACTTTGAACCGCTGATTATATCAATTGACGCGTAATGCATTGGCGCGTTGCGGAGGCATGTATGTAGAACGTGACAGACTCAACATACCAAGATATGCATACACTCAAGGATATGCTTTTGATCCGGCTCCTAAATCAAAAAGAAGGCTTTACGACAGTCACGACTTGAAAGTTCAGTTAGGTGTAGCGCAGCATCTTTAAGAGCTGCAACCTCAAGGTGTAATCGTCAACCTTTGGCGCACAATGTCACGGACTAATGCAGGCTTTTGCATCAGTTAAATTCAGCAGTAGTAAAAATGTATGGCGCTTTGAAAGTGAATTAGAAAATGATCTGACGAAGAGCTGCTCTACGCGCATTGCTTTTGAAAGAGCCATATCTCATGCTGAGAGCAAAGCAAAATATACAATAGAGACTATAGAAGTATTACTATATTCTGTACATAGACTTATTTGTTGGAAAAAATACACAGACACAGCCAGCAACAGACCAATAAATACAGCATTGAGTACAGTTGGCACGATGTGCTACAGTCAGTATCAGATTTGTTTCCGTCGACTGCACCAGTCCTGTAAGCTTTCAGAATCTTTGGACTTTAATGTCGCACACTCAAAACTTCAACTCTTTTAATGAGGATAGGCTTGCAGTTAAAACGGAAATGAACATGATTCCCGGACGCATGACACAGAATCAGATTTCGAGTCGCGGGTACGAGCAGTTGAGTGCGTATCACTTTCAAGACTGTGCTCGTAGATATCAGTGTGGTAGAAATTGGTCGACTGATGACCAGCAGTAGACCTTACTTGACAAGCTAATCGGCAACATCTTTATTCGTACTAGTTACAAAGTTTCAGAACCGTTACACCACCCAGCTAGTTGGTGTTAGTTTAATTACGTTTATAGTCCCTGTCTTTCCAATCTACACTCTTTGGTATACAGACTTCAGCGGTTTGCGTTCCAATCATATCGCCATTTGAACGAAAAGATTGTAGTTGATGGTTAAAGCTTACCTTGCAACCCATTCTAAAGCGTCGATACTCGTGTCGTATTCGCCGTAGCGTCAATGCTATAATTAAAGTGGGACCTCTAACCCTGACAGTGGATCAAAGCAGATCAACTTTGGTCGTCATAATGCAAACGCGTACAGCACGACCGACACACATCAAATGCTACAATTCAAGTTTTATAAGTAGTTATTTTCATTCATTCTATAATCATCATTCTATAAATGTACGCCGGCCTTTATTTTTATCGTAAATAAGTTGCAAATAAACAAAATCACAAGCAGCGTCTACTCAAACTGGCCAATATCGGGGCCGAATCCTTCAGGGGGAATTGGGAAAGCAGTAGCAGTTCGGGCAAAGTCAACACCGCCACTCGAAATAGTATTACCCCACCACGAGAGAGTAACCTGGGTGTACTGAAGTGCGGCAAAGATAATGACACCAGCAAACGCTACACCGGCAGATAAACCGGAAGTGAGAATGTAGTTGTACTTGGTCCACCAGCCAGTGTACTTTCGTCGAATATAGTACATAAAGACGAAAGACATATACATGCCAGGCACGTAGTATGTCAAGTTATAAGTACCACCCCAAGAAATAGAGCCCAAACCCATCAGTGAAGGATTGAATCCCTTCATCTTTTGCGGCCATCTAAGCTGACCGAGAGCAAATGGAATCGAAACAGCAGGTCCAATCCAGAAAGCGTGCTTCAAGGCTGGATAGACAGTGTCAAGAACACGGTTAGGGTCAATAACACCAAACATAATGGCATCAGAATATACTGTTCTGGGGAACGCGCAAACGAATCGATCAACTTGAGTAATTGAACAAAAGTTCTTCACCGAGGTCAAAAGAGCTTCGACAGCACCAGCTGTGCAGCAGCACTGAATCAAAGTTGCTAGAATCTGGGCTCTGAATGTAGCTCTCTGAGGAATCTTAGCATAATGTGCGATCTTCTGGTCACCAATGAACGATTCGGACTGCTCATCAATGTTGTAACCCCACATACGAATGACGATGTTAGTAACAGCGTTACCGGGATCCATATAACCAGCCAAAATGACGGAGAATGCACCAGCACCGTTACCGTATCCAGTTCTAGACAAAACAACAAGAATTGGCATAAGAAGAGCAATGTTGAAAAAGAAAATGGCAATCAAAGTCCAGACTGGAACACCAGTAGGCCATCCGCAAGTAGCACCAAAAGCAGCACCGGCACCAATAAGGAAAACAACAAGATACCACCAGTCAGGAACTTCAGGATAGCGAGACATTAATCTCGATTGTGGATCGTCGAAATCCTGGAGGGACTTTCGAAGTGGGTGTCTGAACGATTGATAAAGCTTCTTGGAAGTGTCCCACAGCAGCTTATACTCAGCAATCAGAATGTATGTGAAAGTACCACTGTAAAGAGCCCAAAGACCACCTGTGCCAACCAAGTTACCAGCGGACATGTAAGGAGGTGAGTATGCCTTGTAGAGGTCCTCGTCCAAGCGGTTGTTGACAACAACACGAGAAACGTTGTACTCCTTTCCATGTCTGTCGTAAATGCTATTCGAGTTAGGTGGCATGTATCCTGAGAACTTGTAGTTGCTCCAGTACAGTCCAATGAGAATGAATCCACTCAACAGCAAACCAATAAACTTGTTCAAGTAGGCGTGGAATGGGTACACCATTGGATTACCGTAGTTGATAACAGCCCAGTCAAAAGTTGGAATTGGGTTGAAACCAAGACCAATATAAGAACCAGTAACCATAGCTAGAGTAACATTTTTGGGTGCAATCCAAGTCATCCAGTTGAAGGTACTGAGAGCTCTGAATAAGAAGTTGGGCACGAAAAAGTAAAAGAACGACAAAACGAAAGTAACGTAGAATAACTTTTGACGAGAAATCGTCCATCCGTTGACCGAGGTCCTGGTCTCCTTAACAACCAATGCTCGGGAAAGTGCGAGAGTAGGCAAGACGTTAGGAAACACAGCTTGAACAGGATAGATACAAAGCTTTCGCATGATACCGGCAAGACCGTAACCAAAGAACAAACTAGCGAAGTTCATGAGCCAGACAAAGCCGAAGTCGGCCCATTCGTAGCCATAGAACAACTTGTGACGAAGAGTTACTGTCATGGACATCCAATTAGAAGTCTGACCACCGCAGTTGATCATAATGGTAGCCAACATCTGTTCCTTGATACTCCACGGACCAGGGTTGATACTGTATCTGGTTCCGCGAAAGGTAAAACCCCAGTCAGGAAGAAGCTGAGTTGCCTTTCCGCATGGGAAAAGAAAAAGCTGGACGACAGTAGATCTTAAACTAAGAGAGGGCTGACGGAAAGTGAAGAACTCGTTGATGAAACTACTGACTGCAACCCAAAGAGCACCGAGAATGTATGCACGAATCGTCTCAACAGGCATGTCCGGATCGTCAAAAGGATCAGTGACGGCACGGACCTCAGGATATGGGGAGTGATACTTAATAACGACAGCTTCAAGTTTCGTATCGATCTCCCATGTATCATAATCGGTTCCATAAGCATCGCAACCACTGACCAAGAGCTTGATTTGGTCATAACTCTCGTTGGGGAAATTGACATCACCATAATGCGTGACAAGAGCCTTCTTTAAAACATCAAGAGCATCGTCAAGGCTAGTGACGAGAAACATCTCATACAAATAGTGTGAAGACTTGTCAGCCATGATATCCTCATCACCAGTTTCACCAGTGTTGTTCATTGCTTTGAACCGACTGATAAGCTTTTCACGCTGAATCCCATCGGCATCCGAAAAGGAGTCAGTCTTTTCGACATCGCGGACACGTATCTCCGCCGCCTTCTTCTCGGTAACGTAGTCGTCTTCCATGTCGTTACTGATCTGAAGAACAATGTTAGCACGCAAGATAATTTCATCTAACCATCAAACCACTGACTGTGAAAAGTCCACTTGTATGTAAAGTAGACCAAATATCGATAGTATCGACGTGTTGTAGCAGACAAAGTAAGCTGTTTGATCAAGAGAGCAGGCGGAGAACCCAGTATATATGTAAAATTATACGCTCCATCGAAAGCAGTGTATTAAGATGCCACTGGTACGTCGGGCATGTCAAAAACTTTCAAGCATAGACGGCTAGTAGTGAGAAGGCGACACAAAAAGGTACGAGACAGATACAAGCGATAGCAGAGGCCAAAGTGTGTACGGGGTGGGTACCTTTCACAAAAAACAGAAATTAAAAGTCAGACATGCCAAGACTGCGTCCTGAATGCACAGAGGTTTATCAGCAGCAAAATTATTTCAGCAATTGTGATTTATCGGATAAGCTGAAAGGCTAAAGTGGATCTGTATGAAGGCTAGAGAAAGCAAATGACTGTATCATACGGCGGATCATAGTACAGCAGTAACGTTTGAACTAGTCGTTAGGGCGTACTTTAGCTACAACTGCACGTACCGTACTATATGGTTCTAGATTTGTACTCGCTCACACAGAACTATGCCAATAAGATAGCAAAAGCTCCGATGCTAATTCGCTGTAAGATTAATTATTTCTGTTCATTGAATACGTTTGTCAGGTGATAATGCCTTGATGGAATATGAAAACTCGATAACAAAAAACGCTAAATCAGCACTTTTGGTGTAAGCCACTGATTAGCGGTGCTTTTATCGAGTCAAAATCTTATTCAATGAAACGTCACATTACGAATCTAAAGGATTTTGTCAGAAGACACTTTCTTGCTGACGATTCGCTGTGCTTAATTGATTGCTTATGCATTTGGCCCCTTAAAACCTCTTCTCTAACTGCTGTCGCTTGGCAACCAGATAAGAATGATAAAGTATCGGCGCTTGCCATGCTGAGATCTAGGATTGACGTTGACAAGGTTAAGTCAAGCGCAGTTGTCTATACTCTGATCACAACACTCTCGGACCACTGTTTCTGAGATCCCGGGCCAACACAAAAGGCGCCATTTACTTATCGAATTCTCTCACCAACATACAATTGAGTATTACTAGTAACATTTGAATACAATTGAATATTTTGCATAAAATTTCTACGCTGTTAAACCAACCTCATTGAAGACCGAGTTGTACATATAAGTGTGTTGTACTGTTTCGATTCGCTATTCATTCGCAAATGATTTCGTTTTAAAGTTTGCAAACATCGTGATGGCGTAGAAACAGAGCTATCAAAGAGCGCTTGCTAGTCCGGCTTTTTGTTTTACTTCGTGGTTCCTGATTTTTGGCAACGAGTACGACTGATAATCGCGTTTCCGCCGCATCAAACATTATGACAAATTAGTATCGACATCGAGAAAGCCAAAGTTGCCCAGCTTTCTCAGTAAGAACGGACTATTCTTGTCACTGTTTAGCGTCAAGAGAGATTTACGCACTTATTTTACAAATAAAATCGCGGAAGTCTTGCGACAGATTTAAGGATTAAACACAGGTCCTAGCTTAATTTGCTATCTTGTATTAGAACGGTCACAAAATTACAACTCCATATTTTGAACCCTGGTTCGTGCGCTGATCTATGCTCCAAATTTTGAAACTCTCACAAAATCTACGCTAGGGCACTTTGCATTAACACAGGTCCGACCATTTTACGACTATCTCAATTAACGAAGCAATCCCCGCACAATTCTCCATGTAACGTAAAGACAATAGTTGGATTAGTAATTTTTGAAAAAATTTTACAAGGGCAATTATACTAGTTTTGCTTACTTCCAGAGCTTTTTACTCTGTCTGCACCATCAATCAGTTATCAAGACAAAGGTTAGTGGTTCTTAATTTGCCTCGGCATCGCATGATATAATGTTGGTGTGAACAGGCAATTTTAAATTAAGAGGAAGCTTTGCAAATTTACGTTGATAACGCTTTCTTGGCCCAATTCGCATTAGGAGTTTTATGTTAGAACTTGTTAGTCACTTTTACGTTTGGTCTTTGTTAGTGCCCAAACTTTGGAATCTGCAGGGCAATCAATTACGACGTTCTGTCAATATAAGGTGCTCTCGAGTCACTCGTTGCTGACTCCGACTACAGCCGCACGATAAACTCACCCAGCTACAACCAGGTTTTGTCGATTTATTCAAGTTTGGATATGCCCTTGAGATTCGTTGTCGTCTGACGATTGAATCACTGACATTGGTTACGACTGATTTGACTTCCCTGCATCTGCACCTGCTAGGAAATCGAACACTGAGTCAGCCATAACCATCAGAATTGGGTTTATTGCAACATCTGGACGAGATCATACATAAAGGGAAATGTATATCATTCTACATATGCTAAGAACTGTGCACGTATAGGAACATGCACGAAATGCGGAGTAGCAATGTCACATTTTAAAAGTATTTGGTTTTCTGGAAGCATGCAACCAGAGATCACGTGGACTTTACACTGCTTGATCTAAAACAAGCTATACTTTCCACAAACTGTGTACTCAAACAGCAGTCGACGACGTGATTTTCTGATATGACAATGGTGAAATCAACATGCCTACTGATTCCCGCAATTTGTGAGGTAGAAGTAAGTTTGAAGTACAAACAACTCTGGCCTCCGTTGGGAATCTTAGTTGTTCTTAGCTCAAATTAACCATACTGATAGCTGAATCTGATTTTCTACTAGCAGAAAAAAATTTGTCAATTCTCTTGGTACCATCGTGAGCTTTGGTCTCTGTATCTAAAAATTTTCCCGCAATTTTTTCGTCTTTCGCTTGCAAGACGCGAGTATAGCCCCCTATTGGCAATAATCGGTAAGAAAACGTAAACTGGTCTGATAGCTTGCTGTGAGCGTAGTGTTAATATATTGTCGGTCTTACCAGTGCTTGTCATCGACAATTTCGCATACCTGGTGATAGCCACGAGTCAAATTAGTTCAGTTGGCAGAAAGGATCTACAGAGCAACAACAGAGATTAAAATGGCTAAACAGCTAAAAAATAATTTTAAGAAGAATGCTAGACCTTTTTAGACCACGTGCTTTACTACTAACAAACTAGTCATCTGTCAAAATGTAGACACCGACTAGTTTAGCAATAGACGGTTCATGGGGTAACAAAATAATGCTTTGGCAGCATCTTAGTGCGTGGCTGAGCCTGAATTATTCTGAAAAATATGCCGAAAGCACAACTGTATTTAGAATCAACAAGCGCTTGTTGACATAGTTTAGCAAGCTTTTATTTGGAACAAATCCCTAAATGCAAATGTCATTTATAGCCGTCTTGACTGTTGCATGCATCTGACGAAGTGACCGAGAAGTTGCGGAATAGTAGTTCAGATATACTCATAAGGTTTGAAACATTAAACCCACTCGAGAATTATTCAAAAGCAAGAACTATCCCGCTGGTCAATAAATGCATTATGCTTTCCGCAGTGTTTTCCGAGTCTTGCGCCTGATTGATACACTGATCTTTATGAAATCTCACATACCAAACAAAGACCGTGCTGCGATGGTCCCGCAACGGTATCAATATGATGCACGAGAAACTACTACTAATCTAACGTTGATGCATTTGAGGCATTCACATTTGTCTACAACTTGTAGTTGTTGCACCAGTTAATAAACTATGTCTTTCCAACTGGATTTACTTGATTTAAGTGATTTCTGTCCATTTGAGCATTCCTAATGAACTTTGCACCAGCACAATGCATTGCACACAAGCTCAATCTATATTGTACTGCTTTAACTATTCTAGTGAAATATTAATCAGTTGATAAGTAAAGTACGCTACTTTTTGCAGGCTTTATTCGTCCGAGAAGTGCAGTGGATCCCGGCTCGGAAATCCTACAGCCGCTAAATTTGATTCTGTGAGTTTTTTTTTTTTAATTTAAGAAGCATTAGTTTTACTTTAAAAGACATCAATAGTGAATATCCGTTCAATTGCCATTTTCTCTAGTCAAAGAGAGAATAAAATCGTCGGATCTTACCGTGTTTCAGAAAAGTGGAAGTTTTATCGAGGTTCACTTATCAATGACAAAGGGACCGGTCTGGGGTTGGCGTAAGTTTACGGTGACTTGCCGCAGATTCCGCGATTGAAGCTTGAGTTTAAGACATTTGTAGATTGGCTCGGGCACGATAAGGCAGGAACTTAGGCGCCGCAGCACGGATGAAATTGGTACGAAGCGGCTCGTACCTGTCTCACTGGTGGTCCGTACCCTTATCGCCAAGTCTGAGAGCCCGGCTCACCACCGCATCATCTAAATAGTCGATAGCGAAAAGAAGGCTTAAAAAACTGGTGTTTATCAGCTCATTTAATGTACTTGGTAGGTCCCACTGCATCGACTAATTCCCTTAATGGATAAATTTTATCTTAAATCATTTATATAGTGATCAACGGTTAACAAGCTTGAAAAGCAAAGGCCATACTTTATAAGTATTGCAATGATTACTGCACTGCATATTGTAAAATTTTTACAGAAATTCTCCAGGTGCAAAATTTAGCTCAAATTAATTGGTTTTTATCTTACACTTGGGTCTTACAGAAACGTTCAAAATAGAATTTCTACTAGTGCCTATAACTGATTCACAGATAACTTAGTTAAATCGACGAGAATCATATGCATTAAATGATGTAGTCAAATTGCGCAAATTTGCCATTGAGCTTGTCAGTCAACCCCTGATTTATGGGTTGTGGTTACTAAAAATCTTAACTTAAACAGGCTGATTGCGTTTGTCCGTCTGCACGTCTACAAAGCTGTTCGAGTCTTGCTGCTCTTGCAGTCTCTGGCAGAATATTTACCCACATAACCAAGGAACTATTCTGATCATGGTCAATGCATACCTTAAATCTTGCTAGAGAGCATATTGCATGGAACTGTCGTGGACAATTTAAGACATTCCTGAGACACCATAGAAGCCTGAGTTTTTGGATTATGGAATGCCAGTTGACATTAATGGTATGGACATTATGACATTTGTGGCTTTCATTGTGCTAAATTTTAAACAAAAATCTAACCTTCATTTCATACACTCTGCAATACTGTCTGTGAGAACATTAGTTTAAGTTCTTTTGTCTGCAAAGATGGATTTATTTGTTTCTGCATTTTTCTGAATCGTGTGATCTATTTTCTGGTTGCTGTCATTTGATGGTTGCGCTAAATTACGCAGATAAGAATAATCTAAACAGATATGTTACGTTGGCAACTATGCTCATCTACGGATTATATATCAATGCTACCTCTCTCTCTGTATCGCCATGTCAAATCTTTATAATAAGAAACTCTACTTGGGCAATCTATTTGGAGTTGACTGTAAGCCTAGCATGCAGCAAATAGCTGCATCTGCAAATTCTATAACTGTCGCCAACTGACTTAGTTTGTATCCATGCATCATGCATGACCTTTACATAGCACTTCGAGACTATGCGTATTTGCGAACTAACGTATTCTGTATCCTTGCATCATACGTTTAGCACAGCGATAGAGACTTTGATTCAACAATAGTTGGCTATCTCGTATGATGACTGTCCGGTTTAGTGAATGATGACAGCTAGGGGGTGCACTACGAATAGATTGGACTATACAATAAACAAACTGAGTTATCTAATCTATGCAAAAAACAATACCGACATAGAGCACAACTAAATTTTGCGGACACTGTCCGATCATAAATTAACCAGTAATATACGCAGTATCCACGTCAAACAACAATCCGAGACCAATTGGAGAAGAAAGCAAACGTCACAAGGTTAATGACCTGCAAAAATCTTTCGAAGTCGTCTTCTCAGCCAACTGTAATCAGCATTTATTCAGACGAAGCCAAAGCCTTCTCGCGTCCTCCAAAATACCAAAAGTTTAGATATCTAGCACCCTGTGCGAGCTGTGCAGTCTCGTTTACAACATGACAGCCCAACAAAAGGTAGTTCTTGGGAGTGATGGCCATGCTATGTCTCGTTAATTTTGTTAGACGTATAGATACAATTGAATACTCACGAGTAACGCATGAAAATCAAAGAGTAAATAATCAAAGATCCAGTCATAGGACCGGAAATTAGGGTGGGATCTTTCTTAATGTCCATCACAGCAGCAACGGGAATTCCAAAGTTGGAGACGGGTCCTATGTATAAAGTTAGAACATTGTTAATGATTAAAGAAAGTTATTAAAATACGTACCCCAGAAGTGAGTGGAGCAGACATCTGTGCATGTTTTATTAGCAATAATTCCGGTAACAGTTTCGAGAATCAATTACGCACATCTACAATCAACCGTTAGCATAATCTGTTAATATATCGCATACGCTTCATATTCTACAGTGTAAATGTTTCTAAATACACAAAGTAAAACGATTAAAGCAGAGAGGGAAACCACCAAAGGCACGAGGATACATACTTGACAAAATCCTTAGAGAAGATGAATTTGTTCAATCTTGAGAAAACACTTGATGAGCCGGACATTGTAAACTTGAATTTAAATTATATTTTTGTTCTAGAGTTGATGGTGATGAGAATGTTTGCACGATTATCGTAAGCGGTGCTTGGTGAAGCTGAACGCGGCGTTGAGAACTTTTGTGTGTCATCCCGCACTCTGCGGAGTTTTGATTTCCGTGGGGCAGGGCATTTGTTTACGCTTTTTATTCATACACACACATATTAGAATAAATTATTATATAAATATACGGGTAATAACTACTGCGATTTACTAGTGTTACAGCCATAATGAGAATCGAATTTAGAGGTTACAGAGCATAAAAAGCTATTATTAATTCGTTTCTTTATAGCAATTTACAACTAAACCGCAAATACACTTTTCACTTGTTACTAATAGCATCTAAATTGAATGAGCGAAGTCATAGCCAGACATACACACAAACTTAAACTCGATGTATATATATATATACCTTGCTCCAAAAATTATACAGTACTTGCCAAAAGTCAAACCATTTACATCAATCTATTGCATACCGAAATACGGTAACTGTAAACGGCTTCTTCGCTCTATAATTTCGATCGACCTAGCAGCTTTCGTCCGATTGCACCAAAACATACGCTACTGCAAAAAAACATTGACGCAATCCATGTCGCAACCGAAATATAATCTTCTGACCACACGTCTGATTGCCTGAGATTTGTCAGAAGAGTGTATAAAACTAAACACAATAGAACAGCAACATACGGAAAATGGGTAGGATAAGCGCAAGCAAAAACAGTAGTGCCTAATATAGAAGACAATGAAGACAGAGCAAAGCCATTGACCGATGTGTCCATGACAAACCACAAAATTGGGTTAAGAAAGGCTAGCACAGCTGCTCCCTGTAATGTAGAAGTCCACGGTAGTCTTCTCTATAAGTTTGTTAACATTTGCTCATTAACAGTAGAAACTTTGCGGTTTCACTATGAGAGTTACATACAATACCGTAGGAGATGCCAATGAAAATTCCAACAGCTCGAACAATTGTATTCCACGCGTACATGTTAGAAGCAGTTGTAGAACTCTTCTTTGGTCCTAGCACAGCTGGTGAAATTGAGTCCACAAAAGGCAGCAATGTTCCTAGCAAAATTCCCAAAACACCCCATGTCAAAGTAAAGCTTCCCGTTGGATCGATATTTAGGGTAGTTGTTGTAACGTAGTGATTGTCTTGTAATTGAGTGACTAGATGACCGTACGCAACACCAAAAATAGCCAACAAACTGAGCTTCACAAAGATGTTCAATCCAGTAGACGGAGCATTATCCGCGTCATCTGATCCCTGTGAAAACGAATTTCTTTTCATCGCGGGCTTTGAAACACCGCTTGCGCTTCCCGGATATCCATAAAAACGCTGAAAACCACCTTCATTTCGTCGTAGCCTCGCAACACCATCGCCATAAAGATTTGCAGAAGAGGATGAGGGAGAACTGCCGGGCAGTTCCGGTGTTGGTGAGCGGCTAGGATCGGTCAAGCTCGAACCAAAAATTCCAACGAGAGCAGAGGTAGTTAAAGACACAATTGACTGCGATTTATGAGGCAAGTTTTCTCTCTCTTCGGCTGCCATCATTGAGCCGTCTGACATGAAGGAAGATTCAGAATCGATGCGCCGTATAGACGACGGCTGTTCAAAGCTGCGAACAGGGCTGGGCTGTTGTATTTCTGAATTTTCCATGACTTGAATCTTGATTTGAAATTCCTGCAGTTCAAATTATGTAAATTACTCGGTCATGCACTTCCACAACCTGCAAATGACACGAGTATTCTGTATTTATTGGATCAATACTCACAATTTCAACTGTGTGGCAAGGTTGCACGTGAATTTGAACGAGCCGCGTACTCACAAAAAAAAGTTTGGCAAAATCTCGAATGTCAAACTTAAGTAGAAATCTGTTTGGCATACTTAAAATTTGTTTTAGTTAGTCATGAAAATACTCACTACGAATTTCGTTCAATGTACAGTCAAAGCATGTGGATCGTCGCCAGACTGCTTTCCGTTGCATTTTGATCAGCAAACAGAAGACATGCCGTTAGAACTAGCACATGAAGACGTCGACTACAGTCCTGAGTTTGTATATAACATTTTACCGCGTATAGATTGGCCCGCTTTACTTATTACAGCGCATGAAGTACGTTTACGCGATGAATAGCTAGTGGTGAACAATGCTAACATTTGCATTTAGTTGGGCAATGATCAACTTCCAATGAACAAACCAGAAATAAAAGACCCACGCGCGCCTGAACATGAACAGCTTTTAAAAGATCTTCACATTTTGCTTTTGGAGGTAATTTAGTAGTGCATATGGTATATGAGCACGATACTGATACATATAGACTCAAATCACACAAGGTACTATGAGGTGCGCAAACTGTGGTCATTTGTACTTCATTCGTGATTCCATTGCAAATTTCTTGCTCCCTGGGCATCTTGTACCATAAATTGAATTAAGAAAGCACTAATATTTGCGGAATTTTGACATTAAAAGCTGGCGTTTTTTCTTGAGTTGGTCTTTATTAGATAGTAAGCGATGCAATTGAAATAGAGTTACATTCTATCATGATACAATCGCAATCACAATCACTAAACCAATGCATGCCGTTATAGCAGTATGCAGTTATATAAGATGGATTTAGTACTCTATGCCGTGTTTTTGTGTAGTTAATGGTAATTATGTTCATGCTCAATCTTAGATTACAGCACTAAACCCTTAAGTATGATTTAAAATGGTATTATCTGTACAATCTGTTCACGGCGATTACGTACTGTTAAATCGTTTATTTAACACCAGTTTAGCACATTTCAAAACGTAAGTAGTGTCACAAAAATTTTCGTTTTAGATCGTTTAACCAAGGCAAACGACATTCTTGTCAAGACTCAGAACCACAAAAATGCCCGGTAGATTAGACCGAAGCGCGAAGCCGATGATGGAAAACGTCGTTGTTATTGACGGCGCTCCAATCGTCACAGATAAGAAAGTGGATGCGTTGACAAAGGTGATGAAGAAGTTGTGCGCTGAAGCAGGACGCGTTCAAGAAGATGGGTTTTACATGCCCATGGGTGAAGATGGAAAGTCAAAAGGATTTATTTTTGTGACATTCGAATCTCCGGATCAAGCAAATAATGCAATCCGGTTGTTGAACAACAGACGTCTTGATAACAAGCATACCTTACTTGCTAACAAGTTTTCTGATATCGAGACTTTTGGTGAAGATGAAGAGGAGGACGTTTATGAGGAACCCAAAGAAGAGCCTTATGTTGAGCAGGTTGGCTTTTACCGTTTAGTGTGTTTTGATTTGGCTCTTACAAGTTTAGGAGTATCTTCGCAGTTGGCTCAAGGAGCCCAGCGGGGCTGATCAATTGGTTCTTTTCCGCAGCGACAATGTCGGAGTGTTTTGGAATCGCAAGGCCGAGGCACCAGAAAAGATTGTTAACCGTCCAAACTGGACCGAGAGAAACGTCGTGTGGTCTCCACTCGGAACCTATCTTTGCTCGGTTCACGAGCAAGGTATTCAGCTGTGGGGAGGTGAGCAGTTTAGCCGAAAGGCGCGACTTGTTCACCCTGGTGTTCAGCTTCTTGATTTCTCTCCCTGCGAGAACTATCTCGTCACATGGTCTCCAGAACCCATTCAGCTTATTCCAGAGAACTCTCCTATGAAGGCCGTATTCAAGTTTACGGCAGCTGACGAGGGTAAGCAGATTGTTGTCTGGAATTTGAAGACCGGCTTGCCTGCGCGTACTTTCTCATCTAACGTGTTGCCATCTGCTGATGGGCAAAAGAAGATTACTTGGCCTGCGTTCAAATGGTCGAGCGACGACAAGTATCTTGCCCGTGTTTTCCCAGGCCAGCAAATTTTCGTTTACGAGACACCTGGTCTTGGGCTGCTTGACAAGAAGTCAATTAAGATTGACGGTGTTGCCGACTTTGAGTTTTCGCCTTCGGTGGTTAGCGGAACTGGAAAGAAAGGTGTTGAAGAGCATGTTATCTCTTATTGGACTCCGGAAATAAACAACCAGTCTGCACGTGTGACTTTGATGACTATTCCTTCCAAGGAAATTATTCGTACACGAAATTTGTTCAACGTTGCCGGCTGCAGACTACATTGGCAATCAAAGGGAGAGTTCTTGTGCGTTAAGGTTGTCCGATTCACAAAGACGAAGAAGGGCACGTTTACCAACCTCGAGTTTTTCCGCCTTAAGGAAAAGAACATTCCCATTGAGGTTGTCGAGTTAAAGGAGACAGTGATTAACCTAGCATGGGAGCCCGTTGGAGATCGTTTGGTTTTTATTTCTACATTAGATACCCCAGCAGCCCCGGCTGCTGCTGTGGTGCCTCTTCCAGGAGCAAGAACGCCATTTGCGAAGCCCCCTGCTATGACTGGTGGTTCCGGAACGGTAAAGACTACTGTGAGTTTCTATGGCTTAGAGCGGTCCAAGGGACCGAACGGTCAATTTAGACAGATTTTAACTACCGAGCGCAAATCCGTCAACTCGATTTTCTGGTCACCAAAGGGCAGATTTGTTGTTGTTGCTGCTGTCGGTGTAAATTCCAGCAGCACTGGTGAGATTAGTTTCTGGGATTTTGATTTTGAGGGCGAGAAGAAGGAGGTGCCTGGTGCAGAAGACGTTCCAGCTAATCTATTGATGATGGCAACTGGACAGCACTATCAGCTTACTGACATTGAGTGGGATCCTGCTGGGCGATATGTTGCGTCGTCGTCATCCACCTGGGGTCGAGCTATGGAGACTGGTTACAGAATCTGGGACCTTAGAGGCCAGATTCTCAGAGACGACAATGTTGAGCGATTTAAGCAGTTTTTGTGGCGCCCAAGACCACCCACGTTGCTTACCAAAGAACAACAGCGTGAGGTCCGAAAGAACTTGCGCGAATACTCCAAGATCTTTGAACAGGAAGACTTGGCAGAAGAGTCACAGGCCAGCAAGGAGATCATCCAGCAACGACTACGGCTGCTGGAAGAATGGAGAGCATGGAGAAAGGCAACTGAAGCTGAGGTTGCGGCCGAACGACATGGCGTTGTGCCTTTGGCCCTCAGAGGTCCCGAGGAAGGCAAGGGCGAGATCGTCGAAGAGATTGTCGAGGAGATCATTTCCGAGAAGGAAGAAGTGATTGACGATTAGATTTGAAAACACGATGTAATAGTTTATACAAATTGCACACGCGTCACATCACTTGATATTATTGTCACTTTTATTATAATCTTACAGCGGCTGTACACTAACTACAAAACATATCCAATTTTCCTGCCCTAGTTATACAAGTTTCCTATAAAATACTATACTTGAAATGGACTATCTCGCATGACTGAATCCAAAATTACAGAGTCGTGCGACTCGTCAAACTCATCAACACCTGTCCCGGCCTTTGGCGCGTCATCTTGGCCGAGTTGTTCAGTCGACGCTTTCGCTGCCGACTTTGGCTTCCAAAATGTTTTCCACATTTGATTTCTTGCCACTCGCTTTCGAGACAAGAACGCGTTAAACTCGACCGCACTGGCGGCAGCCTCGACCATGTCGTCCAGTGACGCCCGCGTGGTCGTGTCTGCCCTTGTGCCTCTCGACTGTGCGGCTGTGAACTTCACTGGCTCGTCCTCCGGGTCTGTTTTGTTGCTGGTCGACGCTTTAAACAGACGCCAAATACGGGGTTCAGGCATGTCTAAAACTTTTGGAGCGCCACGGAGACCAAACACAATTTGACCAATTGTGTCACCCCGAGACATGCCTTGAAGAAATAGACTGTCTTGAAAGGTCGGGATGTGGTCTGCCGGGGCCGAAGGTGTTGCCGCTAGTGGCGCCAGAGGGGCAATGACCTTCTTTTCGACAGCGAAGTCGTTCTCTGTAAATCCTTCCTCAACGGCTTTTTTCTCCCAATAGTCGTCCTTAACTCGCCTTCCGTCTACAACGGCCAAACTACCAAACTGGCGAAACATACTTCTAGCTGATACAAGAGCAATTTGTCTAGAACGATACGCGTACGGCAGATGACCCATACTGATAAGTGCTTCCTTGTCAGCTTGAGTAGCAATCAGCTTAAATAGTGATCTATTTTTGTTGAACAATAGATACGAGTCTCTGAAATTTAACTCTTTGGCACATTCTGTCGCCATCATAAAATACTTTGCGCCGCGATTTGGCAATTGAAAAATACGCGTTTTGTATTGACGACCGCCGAGCAAGTTGCCGTCAGCTGTAAGTTTTGACTCACCGGCCGGATCAATATCTGAAACGACGTACTCGTCGCCTTCTTCGTTGACAACATCGGTGGTGTGCTCGCTCCCAGGCTGTGGGACTTGATTTTTTGCCTTGTGACCATGAAACCCACCTCTGTGGCCATGTCCACGACCATGGCCAATTGCACCAGGACCACGCCGACGGCCTCTTGGCGCACCACGACGTAGAGGCGCGGTTGCTGGGACTGAAGGCTTGGTCTTCTTTGTGTCCGACTCCAGATCATCGCCTCCATTAAGCACCGATTTATCTTCACCTGCATCGTTTAAAACTGCATCATCTAAATCTAAATCTTTGGATTTGATGTCTTCAATTTCTCCTTCCTCCTTGTCGTCATCATCGTCATCTCCGTCGTCATGATACTCGTCTTCATCATCGTCATCTTTGCTTCGTGTTCTGGACGGTACCACCGTATTCCCAAACCCTTCCTCCTCAATTTCGCCTTCTTCAATGTCTTCGTCATTGTCGCTATTCGTTTCATGTGCTACATTACAAGTCAGTAGCTTCATTAAAGCGTTAACATTTACTCACCATTTGACGCGGTTGCACCTTTACTTTCTGCTTCACTATCTGAATAATCCGAATACGCGCTTGCTTTTTTCCGAGTCGCAGCCAAAGGCGTGCTAGATCGCGACTTTGAAGAGATATCACTGTTTTGATCAAACTTAGCGCGCTTCAACGCGGCGGAGGACACAGATGAGCTTCGTGAGTGTTTGTATAGTCCAGAACTTCCGGTCGAAGCATCCGAATCATTTGAATCTGCCATTTTGGTCGTGAGTGCTCAGTATTTTTGTACAGTGTTCAAGTGTGTCTATACTACGCATTGTGCTAAATGAGTTAAACGAGCAAGCGTTTTTGCTTTTGATGCCTATGCACTCAATTTGCAAAGTCGCCAAATATTGTCACTCCAAGTACATATTGCTATCAGATGATGACACTAAGTGGCTTCTAATTAAATACCTATAATCACTGCATTTATGCCGCAAAACCCCATATTACAGTTCTTTATCTAAATCAAGGTGCACGCTTATCCATATCAAGCAAGTGACCTTCTATTCTTAGTTTAGCTCCATGCTACAGTCGCCAATCGCAGGCTCGCGCCCTTCAAGCAGCGGATTTACGTCGCACTCTTTCTATCCCTCTGCACACTGTCCTCCTTCACCTCTCACCTAACCAGCATCACTCCATCTAGTCAACTCGACTTGTACTTTGATATAAATTTCTAGACAAAATGCTGTTTTCTTCAACTGTTAAGGGTGCTGTTTTGGCCTTGGCTGCTTCCCTCACCGCTGTTTCCGCCTTCGAGGATACCTCACCATTGATGCTGTTGTCGTCCAAGAAGTATGTTTTGACTGTTCTTTTAGATCGATACGGTCGTATGCCTAGTCTGTTCTTTTTCAATTATTTATCAGATTCTACTTTCAGATGCTCGAATTAGCTGGATTACTTAAAAGTGTGCATTGATCGGTTGAGATGAGTAGGTGCCTTCTCAGTTTTTTTATCATCAAAAGCCATTTTATTCACTTGACCCATCAACAAGCATATCTATATTCGCAGTAATAATCAATGGTGTATTTTGTCAATAGCTCAAGGCGTCTGTGTTAATTCAATCACTAATGATGCAAACATTGTCACGGCTCATAAATGTTTTCGCAACAGAAGACAAGCGACACCGCATCAAAATCACTAGTTAGAATTCAGTATTATAGAGCGTCAATTAATGATAATATTGAAACTGAGCAGACAACGAACCGTATCAAAATCGCAAAGAAAACTTTGCTGACTTCTTTAGGGTTGATGCTATCAATGAGCAGCTGTCGTCCGCTTCAATCACCTCTGCTGACCACTTCCACGAACTTGCTCGCAAGTTAGTCTCTGGTCTCAAGGCTGATACCTACGTCGTTGTTTCCCAGCCTGGTCTTCATGCTTCGGATTTTGTCGCGGCGGAGCGTGCTACCCCTAACCTCCGAAAACTCTACGACAGTGCCGAGTCTGCGTTTGCTGTCCGCAATGCTCACGGTTCTTTCGATGTTGACAGCTTGGAGAAGCACATTGTTGACACCTGGGGTGCTGACACCGTTGTCATTGACGCGGCTGCCAATGCTTTCTCTGTCCCTGCCAGCGAGAAGCCTCAGGTTGTCCGTCTTGAGTTCCCTGCTCTCCCCGTTGACATCACCCGATCATCTGTCCTTTCTGATAATGATGCTTTCCTTTATTCCGTGATGTCAATGCTCAAGTCTGAAGACTTTGCTGTCATCTACACTTCTACCCCTATCTCGCGCCCCTATGTTGCCAAGCGCAACCCAGTTGCTGTTGCTGCTGCTGAGGAGGATGCTGAAGTTGTTGCAGCCTCCGCCACTACTGAATTCGTCTATCCTACCGGCGTCATGGGATACCCCACCGGCACCATCCTCCCTACCGAGATTCCCGAGGGTGCTCGTACTGATGGCTCCATTTTCACCAGATACCAGTTCTTCACTCCTGGTATGTTCATGGGCATCATTGCGTCTATTGTTCTCCTTGTCATTCTTGGCTTCGCCCTCAAGTCTATTTCTAGCATTAAGATTTCGTACGAGGCTTTCGAGAAGGAGATGGGACCTCAGACTGTTCAGCAGAAGAACTAAGCTGCTGTCCATGTTTTGAAAAATTAGTAGTTGTCTTTTAAAATCTTGTCATGATGTGGATTGCGGTTGGTGTTTTTCATTTTCTTTTGAGTTGTCATTTTGGGATTATGCAAGTTCATAGAGACGTAATAGAGACGTAATCAAGTAAAATATATTCAGTAATGGCTTGTACTGCAGTATTTAGTCGATTCAACGATGCTGGATGTTGAAACCTTATTTTGCAAGCGCGATTTGCCAAATAATACCAGATTTACCGCGCGTTTCTTGACTGGTATTCTCATCACCAACCGCGCACAACTCCTATATTAAAGGGCTGTGGACTGTCAAAGTCAGTTCTTCAGTAACTGGTAGCAATGCCTGTGAAAGCGAGTGCCCAGTTGTCGGTGCCGTCGAACAACTTGCAGGCTTCTCACAGGCCTTTTGGCGTTCGTACGCTTTCAGCTTCATTACTGCCGCCAATATTCGCGGTGTCACCGGACAAAGAGCGGTTACTACTTCCTTATAGCTCGTACGCGCAAATACTAGACTACCTGCCGTTTACGGAGTATGTTGCTAGTGCGCAAGTATGTCGCGCGTTCCGGCAGATAGTGTACGATGATGGCGCATGGATAAACCGGTTGATAAAGATGAATGTGTGGGATGACGTCGAGGCCGAGACATATCGTGCTGATGATACAAAACGAAAGAATGCGAAGAGTATAATAAAGCAGAATTTAGCCAAAGGTAACGAGCTTTAAGAGTGGATATGAATAGAGCTGATCTTGGGTTCGATAGTACAAATTACACCGCTCAATGTGCTCGGTACGGTACAGTCTATTCCAGGATATGGCCGACATGAGTTTTCTCGTATCTACAAAATCCTCGCACCTCTTTATTTAGATCTTACCAGGCCTGCTCGGCCGTCTACTATGGAGCCACAAGTTTTCAAGATATACCGGACACCAGAACTACAAGCGTTAATTCTTAAAACACTTACGCAGTTTTCTTATGCACTTACAGATGATGATTCGGACGAACGTCGGCAACGACTGTCCGGTGTGGTGGAAATTTTTGAAAACGCGGCCATTCACGAGTTCGAGACTGGGCTAGATGCTGCTGACTATAATAATAGAGCCCGCAGATATGCTGCCGTTTTGATCCTACTCAATGGTGGTAACACTGCGATCCAAGCTTTTATTCAACGAAGCAAATTGCTTGTCGGTGCCGAATCACCTGGCATATCGAGCTGCTTTGTGGTGGACGAGAAGTTTGGACAAATCAAGCTAGATTTGAATCCTGTTAAGAAATTTTTAGATAATCTGTCGCGTGGCGTATCTGACGAGGAAGTTACGATTCGGAAAGTGTTTGGCTCGAACCAGGTCGTGATTGATAAAGCATTGCTTTTGATCGTCGAACGCGTTATTGAAGACATTATAGGCGATTTTTGCTACGTGTTGATCGAACGATCACACGAAACCGGAAATATTGATATCTACTTACAAGTTGTGTCGTCAACGTACGAAGCATTGCTCGAGTTCGCTTACGGGCTCTTGATGGACGATGCCGATAGTGAAGATAAGGTTTTGAGAGAATTTCTAAGGCCATTTCACGACTCGGTTCATGCCATTGTCGACCGAGTCTATGAGCAGCATGTGGATTTATACCTTCAGGAAGAATTAGAACGGTTCCGAGAAAAATGCACGCAGGAGATTGACCGATTCGATCAGCGAGCTGCCAGGCAAGAGCAAGAAACTGAAACTATTTTGCGTAGCAAATATAAGGATCTGACAGCGATGCATAGCGGAACCGCTGCCGAGAAATTTGACGTTTTGACTTCGTTTAAAAAAATGCTGTTCCTGCCAGTTACAGCAATAGGCAATCCAGTCATGCAATTCTCGTCTACATCGTCAAAAACATCCTCGTCGTTTCGCGATGACTCGTCTGACAGACAGTCACAGCATACGACTTCTAGTTCGAAAGAGCAATACCCATCGTCCGAGCTGGCTGCAAATGCGGCAATTTTGAATTCTAGACTAGCTTCAATCCGGACCCTGTTTTCTCTTGAAGTCGCACTTGATTTGATTCAGGGTGCACGTGAAAGTATAGAACGGACCGCGCTGTTTGTCTATTTTGAAGGGCAGACTGGTGAAGAGGCAAAAGAGCAGTGCCATTTAATATTTGTCGCTCTATTGGAGTCATTAGGTTTCCATCACATTCAAAATGGATTTGACCGGGCCTTGAGTCACATGATGGAGTACCAACCTCCAACCTACAACGAAGATGACGGATCTACTGGAAAGAATGAGCGCCCGCAACAGGTAGAGCCACTAGTAACGTTTTTGGAGCTGGTTAACGTCGGTGATTTGATCCAGCAAATGGTGGACGTGTTTTTTGAGAAGGAGTTAGTGTCGCGTCAGTTGCTCAACCGAACGGATTTTTTAAGTCCGGCTGTCAAAGAGAAGAAGCGGTTTGAGCAGATGCTTGACGAGCATGTTGCGTTGGGATTAAATTGTGGTATTGATGTCTTGATTGAGCAGGTCGAGTACATTCTTGCTACTACCCAAAAGCCTGACGAGTTTAACATCTATCACTGGTCTCCTGACCACCGAGAGGGTTCAAACGGTCAGCTTATTGACTCACGACTCGGTCCAACCGAAGCGGCCGTGAAAGTCGCAAACACAGTTGCGGCGCATACCAGGCTTTTGAATGGAAACACAGACAAAACTACATTAGATGTGTTTTTGCAGGAGGTTGGATTGCGCATGTACAGTTCGATTGGCAAACACATTAAGCGCCAGACAATTGCTGTCGACGGGGGCGCGGTGTTGCTAATTTCAGATTTGAATTACTATTACAAGTTTGCAGAGAGCACGCTAAGGCAACGGATTTTGCTTCCGTATTTTGCGGCACTGAGGGAAGTTTCGCAGCTGTATCTGATCGATCCCAAATCCTCTCGTGAGATTGGTGTCGTGATGGCAGACGTAGTGCAGAAGTTTGCGAACATCATCACTGCAGAAGAAGTGCTTGAATACGTCCAATGCCGTGCAGACTGGCTGCTGGTCAAGCGCGCGGTAGAGAAAGCCGTGTACGGAATGGGCATAACAGATTGTTGCGTGATGTAGATACAATATTATAAAACGGCGATGAATGTAATGTAAAGTAATAACTTATGTTTGTTTTTGGGGTCTAGCATTTCAGTTTGAATTTTCGGGTCATGAATTTAGTTATGATCGTTTCGACTATGAAAAGATAAGTTGCATGTAATCTAGTTTTTCAATGTTGCCAGAGCTTTATCGTTTTGTCCCGGCCACCGCTGGCGACGACTTTCCCATCTGCGCTCCATTCGATCGCGTAAACCTCGTCCTTATGCCCCGGCAAATCTGCATGCAACTTCCCCTGCCGCACATCCCACACTTTCACCGTACAGTCCTTCGATCCAGACGCCAGCAGTCTCGAATCCGCCGACCACGAGCACATGTACACAGCTGCGACGTGACCTCTGAGTGTGCTCAAGAACGTGCCGGTCTTGCCATCCCAGAGCTTGATGCTGTTGTCGAAAGAGCACGAGGCCAGAATCCTGCCGTCGGCCGAGAACGCGACATGGTTGATTGCTTTCTGGTGGCCGACCATTCTGGCGACCGGTTTCGCGTTCACGGTGGCTGCGCTGCGGTCGACAATGCCGGAAGGAAACGGGTTCCAGAGATACATTGTCATGTCGTCAGACGCGGTCACGATGCGTTCGTTGATGACTCCGTTCTGGGTTGCAGCCTTGGTGAAGCGTTGCTTGGCTTTGGTCCGCAATGACGCTGCAGAGTCGTCGGAATTTTCTTTGTTAAACGGATCAAACCCGCCGGTCTTGATGGCAAACTCGGTGCTTAATGCGACGAAATTGACCCAGTGGGCATGAGCGTTGAGTGTTTTGACTAGTATAATTGTTGACTTTCGAGCGTCCCAGACCTTGATTGTCTTGTCTTGCGAGCACGAATAAATGACGCCAAGACCGCTCCATTTTGCTGAAGTAATACAAGCCGTGTGACCACTCAGGGTTTGAATGCATGTGCGTGACGTTACGTCCCACACTTTCAACGTCGCATCTTTTGACGAGCTCACAAGTCTCAGTCCCTGACTTTCGTCAAGCAAATGCAGCGGCTCAAACGACAGAGACGTAATCCATTTACTGTGTCCTCGCATAGGCTGTCCAATCTGTTTGCCGGTCTTGATATCCCATATCCGTACTGAGCAATCCATGCTTCCAGTCGCCATCAACTCCCCGTCAGGACTCCATGCTACACACAGCACCCACTTATCATGGCCCTTCATAGCCGCGACCGGCGTCCCAGTCTCGGAATCCCATACACGCGCCGTACCGTCACCGCTGCCAGTGATCAGCCTGGTGCTGGTCTTGGGGGAGAAAGCCATTGACAGAATCGTGCCGCCGTGGCCAGACATGGTCGCGCTGCACCGCGAAACTGACTTGACTTTAAAAATTGCTTGTGGAACATACTCAAGCGTTAACACGTCTTCGGTCGTTCGATGCTTGGGACGGAGAATGTCACTGTAGATGTCTGAATTAATAACAAGAGGCGTAGCACCGTCAACTAGTGAAAAGGTATAAGGTGTTGGATCATCACTCTGATTAAAGTCAGACATAGTTTCGTCGTAAAGCTGACAAAACTTACCTCGCCTAAGAGACTATTGATCAGCATCTCAAGCTGCTTCACTGTACTGCTGCCGGGGACACGCATCATCCCAGTAGACAGCATCTTGCCGGTATCAGCAGCACGAAACTGCACCTGGACAGCAGGCAAATCTGCAGGAACAACATTGGTATCTCTTGGTAGCTGCGCATCTCGGCGCATCCGCTTTGACGGAGGTGGTAACAGTGTCGCCATTTGATGTTCCGATGTCTAGCTGGACTTTTTTTGGTTGGGAGATTATTTTTTTGTGAAATCTGCAATTTGAGTACTAATTTAGTTACCCTGATTTGAGCCGCACGTCATAACTGAATGTCCCAACTGGAGTCTAAGGTGTGAGATCAAGTTCGAGGCAGCTGGTTAAATTGTCCCCAAAGCAACAAAAATAAGCTTAATCACTTGATATAGTTTATTCTGGTATACAAATTTTGAAGCTGCTGGATAGTCATTGGAAATCGACAAACTCCTAACTTTTATTTATTTTACAAACAACCCAAACCATGCAGGATTTATATACAAACTAGTCCTCTTCCTTACTCTCGGGAGAACTCACTGGTTTTTTCTTCAACGTTAAAACGTGCACTCCGTTCTTGCCATGCTTCGTCATCCAACGACCGCCTCTGAGCTCCTGTCCAACTGCAGCACAAATCCGTATTTCATCTTTGCCGCTCTCCAAAATTGTAATGCCAGTGACAATTCCCGGAAGCTTAAATGCCGCGACAGGGATCAAGGAGTAATCTTTTCTCGTCGTGCCAGTTGCAACTCCGTCTGAGCCCTTGCGCTCGACGTCAGCGATTATGACACGCCAAACCTTGACACCGTTCCATGAACCCGAGGCGACAATGTCAGAATAAGGTAACGCTGCCAGACATGTGATCCAACGCGGCTGTGCGGCCGGTGGTTTGGCTACTGTGTTCAGCTCTGCCGTGTAATTTGAAGGATTTTCCCGCTTGTCAAGTCCATGCGCGACAAACATATTGAAAAATGGCTTTTTGCGTTGAAGGGCCCAAAGTGAGATCGTGCCATTGTCGCTTCCACTAACAAATAAATGATGATCCACCATAGCCACACAGTCTATACTTCCTTCAACATATCTGACTTTTTGACCAGAGCCAGGACCACCTCCACGGAAAATCAACTGCGACTCTTCCTGCATTTTCCACAATCTAACAGTACGATCTCGCGAGCCAGCGGTGATGCAACGTTCTTGCGCCAATGCAGAAATATCATTAATAGCATCTTGATGACCAAATAAAGTTTCAACGTAAGAGAGACCGTCAAGTGACCAGCTTTTGATTGTTCTGTCTGCACTGCCAGAATACAACTGGTGCGTACCCCTTCGAAACGCCAAACAAAGTACCGCAGCTCTGTGTTGAGTGAATGTCTTGAGCAGCTCTAGGTCTTCACCGTTGTAAATGTTGATTTTGTGGTCCACACCTCCTGTGGCGACAAATTTGCCGTCGTCACTGACGGCTACAGTAAGAATCTCCTTGTTATGGTCCCCTCGCTTAAATCGCAACATTTGACCGGTGGTGGCATCCCACATTGTCAAGGCGTGGTCTTTTGAAACCGTGTATAGATTGTTGTTTGCACCGGCAATTGAAGTTAATGAGCGCATGCCAAAGTAAGACAGAAATCTGCGTTCTGGGCGAGTATAGCTAAAAATGTCCGCAATAAATCTATAAAGCCTTCCTTGGTCCTCTGCTACGTCTTCCTGCAGTCTGGCAGCAAGAATTTCTCTGTCCACATCCCGAGCATCAAATCCAGCAGTATCTGAACCACAGGTTAGCACGAAACGTACAACCTAATATATCAAACTAACCAATTTCCGTTTGCAGATTCTCAATGTACTGTTGCGCTAGTCGTCGTCGTTTATCTGCCGCAGTCTCGTTTGCAAACTCCTCCTCCTCGTTATCTTCATCAGCCACAGCCTCATCGTCTTCACTCTCGCTTGAAGACATTGATTCGAACTTGTCCATTTCTTCGTCTGAAGTTTCTGGATCTGTAATTTCTTCATCTTCCACTTCAGTAGGTGGTTGAGCTGCAGGTACACGCGCCGATGGCAGTCCACTATTTGGAGCTCCTCCTCTATTTGCCGGTCGCTTTCGTTTACGCGAAAAGAATGGATCTGACATTGCTCAGTGTATAAAATAAACAGACATAAAATGTGAAGACAAGAAAAATTTATTTGAGCAGATATTTAAGGTTTAGAGTATAGAGCATGATCCTGTATAAGTGTGATAATGTTTGTGGTTTAGGAGAAGGACGAAGAGTGAAATTCAATCTTCGTTTGGAGTCAGCTCCAGTTTTGTTCATACTACTCATAACGCAACGTGTGATTTGATTTGGGACAAGATGGATGTTATTTTAGGAATTACCACAAAGGACGCTGTGATTGTGGCGACTTCTCTTGCTTTCGTTCGAGGCGCATCAGTGCTCAAGACTGACGACGACAAGACGCGGTTGGTTTCTCCACATACTATGCTTGCATTTACTGGAGAATCAGGCGACACAGGTACGTTTGTTGGCTGATGTGGTAATGAGTGCTGGATCGGTCGTATTAACATTGATGCAGTCCAGTTTGCAGAGTATATCCAAGCAAACATCCAGTTACACTATATGCGAAACGAGGCAGAGCTTTCACCGCCAGCTATAACGTCGTTTATTCGGTCTCAACTTGCGACTAGTTTGCGAAGTCGGGTACGTGATGCGTTAATTGGGTTTAGAAATGCTTTGGCTAACGACCAGAAACCATATAACGTGAATCTTTTGGTTGCTGGATTTGACACAGCCACAGATAAACCATATTTATACTGGGTTGATTATCTTGCATCGCAGGCACAGGTTCCATATGCTGCACATGGATATGCTGCGTATTACACACTGTCTTTGTTGGATCGATGGCACCGAGCAGATCTGACACTTGAAGAAGGATTGAAGATCGTGGACATGTGTGTAGCTGAATTACGGACTAGATTACCTATTGAGTTCAAAGGAGTACAGGTAAGTTTTTGCACATGAAAGACTATGGACGGCTGTGCTAATATTTGTGCTCTGAATAGATCAAAATAGTTGACAAGGATGGCGTTCGGGCGGCATAAGAATTGTGACAATAGTAAAATAGCGATTAAGTTTGAATGTTATATTATACAGACATTATATCACAGATGGTTTACAGTCACGTGAATTGTCATTGAGAGCATGTGTCAGTCAATATGCCACGCAAAACGCCAATACACGATCGAACTTCAATTGAGATTCGTATTGTTCACCATAGGATTGTAGATCCGATTAATTAGGCAAAAGTAAACAAAAGATAACGAGAACGGGTTAGCGGTTTAAGTGTGTGAGTCTCCGTAAGAAGTAAGAGTGAGTAAGTAGACGTTTGTTTACTTTTGAGCAAGAAGATCCGAGGATAGAGTGTGATCAGCGGTGATTGACAGTATAGAGTGATCATATATCTGGTATAGAAGGGACGAATTGGCTTGTGCTGACAGGGCTCTTTACTCACAAATATTCTTCACTATGGAAATAACAGTACTTTTAAACTCAAATGGGTTAAACAATACTAAACGACATATGTTCACCAAATAAACTAAATATATACATACATCTAGTAATCTCAATACGATCTTATATTATTAAGACTATTATACCAAGGCAAACCACACACCTTTTATACAGACCATTTATACAAAGACGTCATTTTCCGATTTGACCCATCTGCTGAGCCGCACTGACCCATGTCTCTAATGTCTAATTGAACCTGTACTGGTTGTTATAAGAGCAAGCAATTATTCACTGACAAATCGATTTATTTGTTAATGAACTAGTTAACTATATAAATGTACATAAACACTATTCTCGCACGCTTAATTGAGTGAAAATACAATCGTTAAAATTCATAATAATAGATAAACGCCATACAATCTCACTGACTCGGGTCAATTCACAACGGCAACCCCTGGCTTCGTCTGATCTCTGTTTGAAGGGTCTTTCGACATATTCACTGATTCTCCGAACTTTTCGGAGGCGTTCACGGTAATATTAAACGACCTTATACTTTTCAGTGTGATTTAAAACGTTTAGGGCATTCTTTGACAACTGCGGTCATCGAATCTCAATCAAAATGAGGAACAATGACCGAATTTTAAAGGAAACCTTTTTGACGATTATAGTTCAAGGTATCCCACCATTACTGCTGATCCCACGTATCTGCATCTCGGCATAATAATGCCTATATTATAAGGTTTAGTTATTATGAGTCTACGACTTTTTTAAAATGTTTCTCGGTCATTGAATCAAGAAAGACAAGTAAAAAGAGTGAGGAGAAGTCAATGTAATATTAACACAAGCAACAAGTCTTTGCTTCGCTTCTAAGCATTAAGACCTATATTAAACCGAGCATTTAAAACTCATACTCTTTCTCTATCCAAATTACTAAATTTTTCTTTTGTAGCTTTCAGGAGAAGTAGGGCTACGAAGTGGTAAAATGGTCGGCGGTATCAGTTTCCATCGAATTGAACTCAAGTCACATCAGATCCTAAAAGCTTACCCTCACCTCAACCGACCCTTCCCATTTCTCCTCCTCCTTCTCCTTCATTTTCTACTTCTCTCTCTCTCTTTCTTTCTTTTCTTTCTCCTTTCCAACTGCTCCCATTCTCCCCGCGTTGTTTTCTTTGCAGACTCGCTCGCAGTTCTCTCCTCCGTCCAGTCTTCTTGTCGGTAGTTGATCTTGCTCGTGTCGTGGTGTGCGGGAACGCACATGCGCGACCATTTCTTCGGTCTTTGACTAGTTTGATCTGCCTCTAATGCTACCTTACAACTACCCTTTGCCATCTCCTGGCCTTCAGGGATACTCTCCACGAGTAATGTATCCATTGCCGACTGGTGGGTACATTCTCCAGCAAAGTGTACCTGTCCT
Organism: Lipomyces arxii; assembly: GCF_038497795.1. NCBI lineage: Eukaryota > Fungi > Ascomycota > Lipomycetes > Lipomycetales > Lipomycetaceae > Lipomyces > Lipomyces arxii. The sequence continues at coordinate 793,745 of NW_027117704.1, read as the reverse complement.
ACCAGAGCACGTCGACCAGATCTCACTCAAGTTGGGATTGAACAATGCCCAGATCAGCGTACTAGAACAAGCATTTAAAGACAATGGCAGACCAAATATTGCTATTAGAGACGCAATTGCAGACAAAATCAGCGTCACTACCCGTGTTGTCCAGGTATGCTTAACTTTTTTCCAAACTTTTTCCACCCCTCGCTACCCACTCAACGCCCACATGACACAATTGGTTGTAAATTCTGCTGGGACCATATTGAATGTGAACGTTGGATGTTTAAAGTTTTTTTATTGTATAATTTACATGAATTTGCAGTGCTGACACCTATAACAGCTTTGGTTTCAAGATCGACGAAAGCGTGCAAAGGATGAAAAACAGCAAGAAGCAGTAAGGGTCGAGCGCATTTTAGCCGCGGCCACTGAGTCTAATACACCGACATCATCTCAGTCTGAGCAACACGAAGTCGTCACGATCAACGACGAGGCAGACTCGTCGGCTAAACTCTTGCGCCCAAGTACTCCACCGCAGAGTCGACCATCGTCTGCATCACCGATTAAGACCACGGCAGATCAGTACAGTCAACCACCATCTACACCTTTAAGCACGCCGAATAGACCACAGCTTACGACACCGATCCAGCAGCGGTCACAAGAACTTAAATCACCAATATACGCTTCTCCTTCAGAAGCATCTTATGCATCTCTTGAGCGGTCCTTAGCCGTCGCTGAAGCAGCGGCTGCGTCCCGAGTTTATCCTCGGTCACCATACACTGTCATGACTCCTGGAGGTGGTGGTGGTGGTAATGGTGGGTACTTTTTATCTCCTTCTCAGCCGATTCATTCGCCGCTTTTCATGCCACCTGGCACACCTGTAGGTCCTGGAGGAGTGCAAGCTTTAGCATCGCCATATCTGCCTCCAGCACCATCACCAGTACAGTATCATGGCCACCAACATTCCCATTCAATGGGCAGTCCTTACGTCATGAGCCCTGTCCCGTTACAACGCACCTACTCTAACCCCGGCTCACTGCCCGAGTCGCCAGTGCATCTCAGTCCAGGCGATTCACCGTTCCATTTGCAACGGCAGAGCCAGTTGTTCTCTCCTCTGGCTACAACAACATCGGAATCGAGTCTCGCAGCCAGAAGACGTCGCCAAGGGCCGCTGGCGGTCAGGCTCCGTCGGTCGCAAAGCTACACGACTAATATTACTGAAGGAATTCCGTCTGCGCCGCCATATATCATGTCGTTCCAGGCACCGATGGTCGCTGCTCAAGACCACAACATCGTCGCTCAGACAGATTGTGTGGAGACCGGCCCGCCAGACCCGGACTCGACAGCCATGCGTCGGTCGAAATCGGTATCGTTTGTACAATCGCAATCGCCGTTGCGCACAAGGAAACTGAGTCTCTGTCATAACAATTTGCAGTTTGTGAGCGCAAGAAACTCACCCGCCATGCAGACACAAGACGTTGACCAGACTCTGAGTGGAACACCGTCGTATTTTACAGCGAGGTCGTATGCAGAGATTGACGAACAAGATGATGCGGGAAGAGGACACAAGCGCATGAGAAGCAGGAAACTAGAATCTAGACCTGACCGTGAAATTTCTACAGATGAAGACGAGCCACAAACATCTGCTGCAACGACGTTGTCATCTCAAAGACCACTCGGCCCATCATTGACGCTTTCTGTCCCATCGGGAACATTATCTTTTCAAAACTCGCCGGTAATGACACCGTCCAACGCATCCCCCATTTCCACCCGCTCATTACCAACCGTCACACCCGAAATAGGTCTATCGACGCCTCCAATGACTTCGAATTCCAGCACTCAACAAGGACTATACATTGGCTCACCAGACCCTTACGAGACGACCACGCAAAATGATCACAACGGAGACACCATCGATCCAGATCTGGCGTCGCTTGAACAGAACCAGCGGTTGATGATGCTGACTAGACAGTTAGACGACATGGGCATTTTTGGATACAGCGCATTACAGGACATTTTATAAAAGATTTATATTTGCCGCAAACTGACTTCGGCGAGAGAGAAAAAAAGTTTTTGTTACTTTATGGAATTGATTGTCTGTAATATGTTGCTTTTGAATATGTTTTTTCTACGATGTTTATGGGTATAGGTGTCTAGAATTTGTTTTTGTATATAGACACAATTAGAATCTACGTTTGGACTCGACTTCTAAATTTTGCAGTTTTGGTAGGTCATGACGCGTCGTGATGCGACTGTAAGCAAATTTATTCAGGGGTAACAATAAACATGCTACCAAATTGGTACTAGCGTTAATTTCAAGCGCGTTAAGTTCGCGTCGACTTATTAAGCACACATAAAAATATATTTTGAACAAAAATAATATTTGTACATGCAAGTATTAGAATAAAATGAAAACAAGACACAACACCGGCATGAAACCATAAATAACAAGCCATGATCCATAACTACTCTTACAAATGTATATACAAAACTTCCTACTGATCACTCACTCAGTTCAAGAATCCCTTGCATCCCGGCGACCCACACAGACAAGGAATCCGCTCGTCTGAGTTGACTTCCCTTTCAAATTTGTAATCGTACGTAAGTTCCTCGTCTAGTCCAATGTTAGCACACATTTTCTTACACTTCGAAGAAACTTACTTGCAGCAACATCTTTCAATGCGTAAATAACAATGCGTTTCTGGCCCTCGACCTTAATGATCTTGGCCGTGCAACTTGGCGTACAGCAGTGGTTGATGAACCGAGCAATACCGCCCCGTTTCGTAGCATCGACCACTGTGCTTTCGTCAATCCGGAACAGGTAAGAACTTCCAATTCCGTTCTTTAGGTACCGTCGCTCGCGCATGTCCGCCACCGGCTGCCGCACGACCTCACCAACATACTCGATAATCATGTCGTTGGCCGCAATGTTCTCCATCGCGTACAGTCCCCAATTGTGAATAGCAGACCGGGCAAACCGGACCGGCTTCTTTCGCTTCTTGAGCTGATTGAACCTGAGCACGTCATTGTCATTCGATAGCATTTGCTTCTGCAAATTGATGTCTGCCGCCAATCGTCTGTTGTTGATCCGATTGAGGCGCGACGACGTGTTGTCCTTTTCGGCGCCAATGTCTTTCGCGGCCAGAGCAAGAACAGCTGCCGTCGAAGGCATATCGTCAACTCCGTTGTCAAACGGTGATCCAGCCCTACCGGTTGCATCCCCACCATCGGCCAAAACACCATTCGCACCATCATTTTCGGCATGCTTCTTCTTGCGTAATCGCTTCCGATGCTCAAGATACTCCGTTTTCTCCGTCTCAGGAATGCGGTAATATCCTTCAGTTCGCGCTGACCCAGACTGGTTCACTCGCTCATACTCGTCTTCTGGACGAATCAACTTGCGTGTGGCTCCACAGCGAACGCCATTGAAAAAATTCATCTTGGCCTTCTTTCGTTGCCATGCCCACATCACCAGATCACCGAGATCAGCATTAGGCTTGACATCCTTCAATGCCATTTGTAAATACTTGAAATGCTCAAGATCCGTAACCAAACTTTGGATGCCATCCAGGTCTAACAGCTGGTCCACGTCAATCGGTTCCGAGATGAGCTCAGGTGTCAAATTCCAGTACGTGCTATCCATCTGATCGGCAAGCTCAGACGCATCTTGGGGCGAGCTTATGAGCTGCTCAACCTTGAGCTTTGTATCACTTTCAATCGAAACAGAAGTCGCCGGAGTAACTTCGTCCTCTTCGGAAGTCGTAAAGTCCAAACGCGCAAGCTTCTTTTTTCTAGACTGAGTTTTCTTGACCGGACGCTTTCTTTTCTTTGACTTCCGCAACACAGGCTCATCGTCCGTATCTCTCATGTTCATGTCTTTGTCGCCAGACACAGCGAAAGCGTCACTATCTTCATCAAGCTTGAAAGACTGCTGGTTATTCAGTTCCAAGTCGTCATCGTCATTACCAGGGGGGGCACTCTCATCCTCAGATTCTGAGTAAGCAATATCGATTCGATGCTGACGCTTTTTATGTGACTTTTCTTGTTTTGGAGACAAAAGTTTTAATGGCTTATTAGACTCAAACTTGACTTCTTCCTCTTCCACGTCAGCTAAATTATCTTCCTCGTCAGAAGCGTAATTATTCAGTTGATGATTCATCGGCCGCGAAAAACTTCCACGCCTGGGACTTAAAGACTTAGTGCTCGCGCTTGATTTCAGTGTTGACCGTTTAGTCGATTCTTTAGCGCTCTTCTTCTTAAAACGTGGTAAATGAGCTAGCTTGCTTGCGAGTTGTTCAATCGGCAGCTCTGTGCCAACCGCCAATTCCGGTTCTGATTTCACAGGAACCACATTCACCACTGCCGGTTCCAACTTGATCGGCTCTGCTTGACCACCAGAAAGTTTTGCCGGATCTAAAAGGTCATATATCGAAGGCACCGTGATTCTTTCTTTAATGTCTTTTCTTAATCCTTGCTGCAAATCTTTCATTATCGCATTAACCGCATCCCGAATTGGATCTGTCCTAACAGGTTTAAGCTTCTCCATTTCCTTCTTTGGCCGTCCCAATCTTGCTTCTTCAAATGTGTCCGTTCTGCCCCAAGCTCTCCTATCTTCGGGCCCGCGCTGATCTTGAGTTACATCGCGAGGAAAATGCAGACTCATGTTGACACGCCATTGCAGACGGTCCATGACTCGACCATCCATATGCCTGAAACAAGCCTTGGCCTCAGAAAGGCTCTCGAACACAATATAAAACCCTGCCAATTCCCGTTGACGTGGATGATACTGATGATGCGCTTCCATTTTTGCCGGCAAATCCCGCTTGACGACGTATACCGCAACATAATCGTAGTCTTGAAGATATTCTTCCATGTCTGAGCCATAAACTCGAGCAACTGGAACATATACGTCGGAAATAAAGATGTACGGTCTGGCACCAATGATTGTGAACAAATCTTTTTTGACGGGCACAAGAGAAGGTGAGGCCTGACGTGAGTAAAATCTTGAGTCGCCTTCCCGGATACGCTCATGTGACTGCGACCGAGAGCGTGACGACGAGCGACTTTGCGACCTGTGTGACCGCTGCCTAAAGGGCGACCGAGAGCGTGATGCAATTGGAGAAGGTGAGTGTGACTCCACCAGGGAAGATTGCGGAGGTGCATGAATAGGAATTACTGGCGGTGCTGGCTTTGACTGCGCTTGTAATTTCGCTTTCTCTGCTGCCAATTCTTCCATCCGTTTTGCGCAAACTTTACCATCTTCGTCAAACACAACCATCACACTGTCAAGTCCTACCTTGACGTTTCCAGATTTGGCAGCCTTAATTGCACGTTTTGCGGCGTGATGTGCATAGACAACATCCGCCTGCTTCCGATCGGCTTTAAATCTAATTAGGCACATACCGAGTGAAGCGCCTGTAACTGGATCTTTCTGAACTTCAAATTTCTCAAATTGGCCATATGCCTTGAATTGCATAGCCACGGCGGACTCTGTCGCCAATCCGGAAAATCCAGACACCAGGATCTGGCTCGGCGGCTTTGGACCAACAGAATTACCATCAAACGCATAGCGAAGCACGACCAGACTTGACGCGTACAATTTTCGTCGTGGTTTTGGTGTAGCCCCTGAAGGATAACCCTGGACCAGATTTCGTGGATCGATCGCACGTGTAGCAGCAGAGGCAGATTTGGTTGCGGTTCTATAGATTGCATGTTTGCCTCTTGACTTCGCCTTATCAAGATCGGGGTCATATTCAATCTGGTACTTTTTTCCGTTCATGTCTAGTGCCGATTTTAGCTGGTTACTATTTGCCTTTGATAATTGATGTAATTGACCATTAGCATCTCCTTCTTGAGGAGGCGATGACCGCGAGCTTCCGATAGAGGCAGCCGAAGAAAAAGTTGAAGATGCATTAGACGAGACCGAAGTCGAGAAAGGAGTAGAATCTCGTGGGTGCTGTTGCGGTCCATGTGGCCTATAAGTGTCGCCTTGACTACCGCCATTAGATGTAGGAGCGCGGTCAAAATGACGACGAGAAGACGAAATTCTATCAGGAAAAAAAGTAGAAAAATCCGCTCGACCAGATGATCTAGTGACTTGCGCATCACGACGATGTCTGTGATCACTTGCTGGATAGGAAGGGTGCAGCTGCACGCCAGGACGCGGGGTCGGTGGCATGGCCTAGCCCTCCGAATACAATAAAGGTTAATTAAAAATTAAAAGTTGACTAATTTCAGACACGCGTAAATCAATGCCGAAGTACCGAAATGCTGCTGACTTTTGTCACGAAGAAATTCTTTTAGGTGTTAATTGAGAAAGGCGATTTTAAGGCGCGAAAGCGAATGTAGATTTGAACGGCGATGGCGGTTAGGCGTAGCTTTCAGCATCAACGCGCGGCGCATGCGTATAATTAAGTACTAACTAGTAGCTGCAAATTTACCCGGATCTCATGCTCTTCCACGCAAAATCTTTCATTTTTGAACATTTCAAAAGACCGCTAAACACACAAAAGTCGACGATGGAAGAAGGAAAATTTTATAATCCTGGTTTATACTCAGTGTCAGGCACACAAGGCGACAATCTTGTTGAATTTGCAGCATTTATCGACGGTTTAAACGGGTTTGTGTCTGAGAGCGAGGACCAGTATGGACCGCTAACCAGTGAAATCGTTGCTTTGGTCTCTGTTGAGGCTCCAGAAGAGGATCCAGAGCAGATTCCAGACGTCGAGCCTGAAAAGTTGGAAGAAGCTGTCACTATTGCCCTTGGATCTGCAGATACGCTTGTTAAGGCATCAGACAAAGGTTGGCTAGAGGAGTTGAATTGAATTGAATTGAATTAAACTGATCATTGATTATAGACTACGAACCAATGTTCAACCTTTTGCTTTATATTCTCACATTTTCACCTGCAGGAGTGCCAGATCATCTCGGTCGCGTGCTCGAGCTGTTAGCAGAAGCTAGTGCCACCCACGATGTTTCAGTACTTTCAGTTCTTTCCAATCTATTTAACCTCCTACCCGCTTCCTCCGAACTTCGGCACTCGGTTTTTCTTACGATTCTGAAAATCGCTGTTGCTACCGACAATACGTCATTGTTGCTCCCACAATTGGCTAAGCTGCCTACGTGGTTTGAAGAATGGGAACTCGCGCATGCTGATCAGGTCAAGCTACTATTCACAGTCGCAATTGAGCTCGAGCCTACGAACAAGTCGGCTGCGCTCAAGTATTTACTAGATTGTCACACTATCGCAAAGGCTTCTAGTGTTCCGGTTTCCGCCGAGGCTACTACCAAGCTCATTAAGCTGTCTTTGAGCAACTCCGCCTTTGTAGAATACGATTCAATTCTTTCTGCAATCCCAGAGACATCAGGTGATCTTGTTGACCTATTAAAGGTTTTAGTTTCCGGAACACTCTCACAGTACACCGAGTATAAGGTCAGTCACCCAAGTGTGGTGTCCACCTATGAGCTAGACGACGAGGCGCTTACGACCAAAATGCGGTTGCTTACCGTTGCATCTCTTGCATCCTCATCACCATCTCTCACAGTAGCTTACGCATCTATTGCAGCTGCACTGGATATTTCGCGAGAAGATGTTGAGTTTTGGATCATTGATGTCATCAGAGCCGGACTACTGGAAGGCAAGATGTCGCAGTTGGAGTCCAAGCTGTTTGTGCACCGGGTCGCAACCAGAACATTTGGCAAGGAGGAATGGGTTGATGTTGCACATAGGCTGGATGTGTGGAAGACCAGTCTGCGGGACGTGTTGACGGTTGTCAGAAACGCGCGGTCAACTGTTCAAAGCAAGCTTGCGGCAGAAGAGGCCGCTGCTGCCGCTACGAACAGTGAAGTTGTTGAGGTTGCATAGTGATCAAAAGCCTTGTTTGTGTTGGGTACGTTTGTATGATTTAGATTTATGATATAATGCATTTTGTTTGCAAAAGAATTCTAATATTAATGGAGTCTAAAAGATACTCAAAAATCAAATCTATAAACTTCAACCCTCATCTTATATCTCCATTCGGTCACTGATTTTCTCCTTCAATAGATCGTAGACCTCCTGCTGGGTTTGTTCGCATGGCACTTCAATGACCTTGTTCATCTTGCGGTAGTAGTCAACGACGGGCATTGAAGTCTCGACAAAAGTTTTAAATCTCTTGCGAATACTCTCAATGTTATCATCTGAGCGACCACTAGTCTCACCACGTTTGAGCAACCTCTGCAACATGACCTCTTCCGAACAGTCAAAGTACAGCGTAAATTCGCTCACGGCAACATCTTCTTCAAACTTTATTGCCTGGTCCATCTTTCGCGGGAATCCGTCAATCAAAAACTTAGTGTTGCCATTATTGACTTCTGCCATCATGGCGTTTTTCAACAATGCAATTGTGATCTCTTGAGGTACAATGTTGCCCTCACGAATGTAAGTCGAGATGAGTTCACCAAATTCAGATCCTTCTCGAGCTTGCTCGGCTCGCAAAAGATCACCAGCCGACATATGCACAAAGCTGTAGTCGCGCACGAGGTTGGCACATTGGGTACCCTTTCCAACGCTTAAACGGTCTAACGTCAGCTGGCGCTGTCAAAAAATTCAATTGGAAAACATAGCATCATACCCAGGCCCACCGAGGACGAAGATGACCTTGACTTCATCTTTCTTGAATGCAGCAGTTGAGGTCGTCTTCTCGGACTCATCTTCGGTCTCGGGACCGTATCCGAGCTTCAAGTCCCGTCTGACTTCACGTTCTTTCAAGATTAGCACTCAATTGAAACAACGAAAGCTAGTAAAACCCTCAATGATTAGCATTGGACTCACCTCTTTGCATGCTTTTGGCAATACCGTAAAATACTAGACTTGCCGATAAAACAATTACACCAAGATAAGTCAAATTCGGTGGTGTTCTAGATGGGTCCTGCTTTGAATTTGGTGCCGGAGACGCGTACAAACGAGATTGAAGTAAAGGAAGTCGGGATTTAGAATATTGAAGAGAGAGAACACTATTCTTTGCTACAGAATAATGAAGAGCCGAAATTAATTTTGCTCGGGGCGCAAGATTGAGCAAAGAGCGAGAAACCAAGAATTGTCGAATAGGAGGAACTGTCATTATAATGAAGAGGGCACAAAATCAAAATGTAAGCGGGCAGCCAATGTCTAAGGCGGCGCGCGCCTTCACAGACGCCTTGCTCTTATGCTAAGAATTTTAAACTTTTTTCAGGGGCTAAACTATAAGCACATGGAATCTATAACCGTCGCCATAAGTTACTTCGACAACTTTGTGTATTGCTATTTTTCAAAAACAAAAAGAATAGAATAAACAAAAAAAAAGTTTTCAACGACTGTCGAAACTAGCATTTCTCTCTTCAATTAAATTCAGCCCAAACAAATTGTATCAGCGACCAGCACTTCAACGATTTCGACCTACATTCTATTAGCCATTTAGAGAGAGTGGGCAGTGCGGAAATTCTCTCCGGCGAAGATAGCCTTGTCACCCAACTCCTCTTCAATACGAAGAAGCTGGTTAAGCTTGGCAAGACGCTCTGATCGGGCAGGAGCACCGGTCTTGATCTCACCAGTCTGGAGACCAACGACAATGTCAGCAATAGTAGTGTCCTCAGTCTCACCAGAACGGTGAGAAACCATGACACCCCAGCCGGCGGCAAAAGAGTCGAGAGCAGCCTGAATGGACTCAGAAAGAGTTCCAATCTGGTTGACCTTCAGCAAGAGAGCGTTAGCAGCCTTGAGGTCAATAGCAGTCTTAATACGAAGGGGGTTAGTGACAGTCAAGTCATCACCGACAATCTGGATATCGGTAGTCTTGTAGAAGTGAACCCACGCATCCCAGTCATCCTCGGCAAAAGGATCCTCAATGGAAACAATGGGGTACTCCTTGCAGAGCGAGGCGTAGAGAGCAGCCAGCTCTTCTCCAGAGAGCCACTTAGAAGGGTCGGAGTCAGGGTTCTTAAAGTCCATATCGTACTTGCCGTCCTTAAAGAACTCAGAAGATGCAACATCAAGAGCAATCTTGACCTTTCCAGTGTAACCAGCGGCTGCAATAGAGTCTGTAATCAAGTCAAGAGCTTCTTTAGGAGTCTGAATATCAGGAGCAACACCACCCTCGTCACCGACGTTACCGGCAGACTGGCCGTAACGCTTAACAGTAAGCTTCTTGAGGATAGCATAGACCTCAGAGCCCATCATGAGTGCCTCAGCGAATGTAGAAGCACCAACTGGAGCGATCATAAACTCCTGGAAAGCAAGACGGCCACCAGCGTGAGATCCACCGTTAAGGACGTTCAAGACTACAAACAGTCAGCATTGGATACACAATTAAGTCTTTACAAAGGCAAACTTACAAGGAACGGGGAGAACGACAGGGTTCTTGGATCCAGCCAAGGACGCGATGTGAGCGTAGAGAGGGATACCCTAAAATGAAAACTAATTAGCTTATGCACGGAACAAATGACAAGACAGCAAAGACGGCATGAAGACAGGTCGGAAGCAGGTCGGAAGCAGGTCGGAAGCAGGTCGGGAACATCCGGAGACCCGGGATGGACCAAGCAAGCCACTCTTCCAACCTATGTGGAATGCGGGGCACCCCCCGCACTGCAACCAGCATTGTACACGTGCCGCCTACAGTTGCTTTGTCTTCTAGATTCGACTCACCTTCTCTCCGGCAGCAGCTTTGGCAGCGGCGAGCGACACTCCAAGAACGGCGTTGGCACCCAACTTAGCTGTTTTTTGTTAACCCTTGCCCTGTATACTAACATACCCAGCTGAACACAACACCCTTATCGCTGACAGATCCGACTCATAGATGAGGAAGGAATACTCTAAAGTGTGCGGACAACGAAAGAGTTGAAAAAAAAAAAATAACATACCCTTGTTGGGAGTGCCATCGAGGCTGAGAAGAAAATCATCAATTGCCTTCTGGTCCTTGACGTCGATATTAGCAGCGACAAGAGCCGGGGCAATGATGGTGTTCACGTTAGCAACTGCCTTAAGAACACCTGGAAATCAGCTACAAAACCAATAATTAACACAGTATAACATACCCTTTCCACCCCAGTGAGCTTCCTTGTCACGGAGCTCGAGGGCCTCGTGGATACCGGTGGAAGCACCAGAAGGAACGATGGCTCGATAGAGGCCGGCATCAGTGGTGAGATCAACTTCGACAGTTGGATTTCCTGAATTGATGTTAGTCAATTTGCTAAGTCAGTGAAATCATTGATCCGGTGAGCTATGAATGGAGAATATCCAACCAATTGAGCCAGATCTGTCTGAACGCAGTTGCAAGTACGACAGATATTAATATATATCACCACACCGGAAATACATACCACGGGAGTCATAGACATAGCGAGCAAAGACCTTAGTAATAGCCATTGTAAATTTTATGTTTAATTTGATTGAATTTTTGGGCGATTCAAAGAAGTGGATTGTGTGAGTGAAGAAGAAGAGAAAAAATAGAAGGAAAGGGCGCATAACATATAGAGAGAGACTAGTATTGAGTGGTGTAGGGCTCGAGCTGTGTCGTCAGACTCTGCTCGACTTTCGATACGCTGTGGCTTTGAGTCCAACCAACCACAGCACGGTTTTAGGCTGAGCCCAGAGTGCCCAAAGTATCAAAGTATCAAAGTATCAAAACTGTACTATTCATGCTACAGTTTACGTACACAGCGTTCATTTCATCACTAAATAACTTACTTTAAAAAAGTACAAAAATATGTTCACTATAAACAGTTTAAAACCGCAAATTTACCATCTCATGCTCCAAAGAACCCAAGCGGTCTCCCATCTTAATGGCGCATTGTCGGACAGTCATAGCTCATCTTTCTTGACTTCAGGTTCCGCCTCGGCCGGTTCAGGCTTGGACACAGTTTCCGCGCTCTCATTCACTTCATCCTTAATCTCACCAGAATCAGCAATAATAATGTCCACCGTTGGGCGATCCTGACGACCTTTCTTGGTCTTCTCAATTTTTGTAACAATATCGTATCCTTCAAGAACTTCTCCAAACACAACGTGTCTTCCATTCAGCCAACTAAATACCACCCGTCAGTGCCATCTTACAATTTGTATACCAAACTCTACATACGGTGTAGCGACAGTAGTAATGAAAAACTGACTGCCGTTCGTGTCACGTCCCGCATTGGCCATAGAAAGCATACCAGGCTTGGTGTGCTTCAACTGGAAATTTTCGTCAGCAAACTTAGCGCCATAAACTGTCTGATTAGTGCCCAATTGACTACTCAAAGCCATATCACATACTCGACTTGCCGCCGGTCCCTATGGCAAGTTAGTAGAAACCCCGTATGCTTGTTAATACAAACAACATACCATCTCCACGAGTGAAGTCGCCTCCCTGGATCATAAACTTCTCGATGACTCTGTGGAACTTTGATCCCTTGTATCCAAATCCCTTCTCACCAGTAGCAAGGGCACTGCATCTTAGTACGTTTGCAATGACAATAGGTTAATCCATTCATACCGGAAATTCTCAGTAGTCTTAGGAACGACCTCGCCATACAATCCCATCACAATACGGCCGAGAGGTTCTCCACCTTGAGTAACATCAAAGAACACCTTGCATAACATGTTAGCCGGGGTTATTCACAGCTTAATAAACCTTACCTTGGTGGTCACCTGTGGAGAAACAGTAGATGCTGCTGCTTCAACGGAGCCTTGACCGCTGATGAAAAAGACAAATGCAACAGCAATTGCAAGAAGAAGTGTTCCAACTCTAACCCAATTAACCATATTTATCGTCTAACGTAAAGTTTGTTTTGCAGGTCTAATGATTGGAAGTGTTGAAAGGTAATCAAGATTAAAGCAGTCTCGAGAGAATCAATAGTGACAGGTGGCAGTTAGTGCTTTCATTGCCTAGATGCCTATATACAACATTCTTACACCATAAAAATACATCGTTTACAAACCAATTAGTATTGGATTCTATAATTTATGATTTTTAAAATTTGAATAATGTTTTCAGCAAATGAGATCACTGACACATGAATAGTGAGCATATTGAAGATACGTAATTTAAGGAATGGGGTACGTAATTTTCAGAACTCTGCTAAGTCAGCGCCGTACTGGCCGCCACACTTAGTGCACTCTCATCTACGAACTCGCAAACACCATTCTGCCATCGATTACTCCTTCACAATCATGGCCGCACCATTAGAATCAGAGCCACTGCTGGCACCAGTAGATCAAGAAATGGCAACGACTGTTAATCCAGTTGATGAAGAACGCGAACACGCTCTCGATGACTTTAAGAGGAAGCTTCTCGAACACAGAGAATGGGACGCGAAACTGAAAGAACTTCGACTTGGAATTAGAGGATTAGCAAAGGATTATGACAAGACTGAAGACGTGAGTGACTGGTTTGGATCATTATCATTTGAGGTAGAAACCCTGACAGCTTCCAGGACATCAAGGCTCTCCAAAGTGTTGGCCAGATCATCGGTGAAGTTCTCAAACAATTAGATGACGAACGATGTACGTCACACGCGATCTGAGTTGTTTTAAACTAACTAGTATTCAGTCATTGTTAAGGCATCTTCGGGACCACGATATGTTGTTGGTTGCAGAAGCAGTGTGGATAAGGAGAAGCTGAAGCTAGGTGTTCGCGTTGCGCTTGACATGACCACCCTGACTATAATGCGTATGCTTCCCCGCGAAGTTGATCCGCTTGTATACAACATGACTACATACAAACCTGGTGATTTATCATTTGCTGGAATTGGTGGATTGGGTGAACAGATTCGGGAACTCCGTGAGGTAGGATCAAGTCCAATAACAAATTCATTTACTAATTCAGACAGGTCATTGAGTTACCACTTAAAAATCCGGAGTTGTTTTTACGTATTGGAATCAAGCCACCTAAAGGAGTGCTGCTGTACGGGCCTCCTGGCACAGGAAAGACCCTACTAGCACGGGCTGTTGCAGCTACTTTAGGCACAAACTTCATCTTCTCGCCAGCTTCAGCTATCGTCGACAAATATATTGGCGAATCAGCTCGATTAATTCGTGAGATGTTTGGATACGCAAGAGAACACGAGCCATGCATTATTTTCATGGATGAAATTGATGCTATTGGCGGTCGTCGATTTAGCGAGGGAACTAGTGCAGATCGTGAGATTCAGCGGACGCTTATGGAGCTTTTGAACCAGATGGATGGTTTTGACTATTTGGGTAAGACGAAGGTCATCATGGCGACCAACAGACCTGACACACTTGATCCTGCATTGCTTCGAGCTGGTCGATTGGACAGAAAAATTGAGGTGCCATTACCAAACGAAGTTGGTAGACTTGAGATTTTCAAGATTCATGCTGCAGACGTGCAGAAGCAAGGTGAGATGGATTACGAAGCTGTTGTCAAGATGAGTGATGGTTTCAACGGAGCCGACATTAGAAACGTCGTAACCGAGTCCGGATTCTTTGCAATTCGTGATGATCGTGACTATATCGTGCAAGACGATCTGATGAAGGCCGTCAGAAAGGTTGCGGAAGCCAAGAAACTGGAAGGTAAACTAGAATATGAGAAGCTCTAGACAAGGTATTGTACCAGTTCTTGCCAGTCATTTATATTGTACAAAATATGTTCATCATCTTTCTTCTTTGTAACGCTTATTAATGGTGCTGCTTCTCTTATGCTCTTGACTGTAATCCCTATCCTGTTGCAAGTGTCGAGTAAACTCTTCTTGGAGCCCATAATTATTCCTACGTCAGCTTCAAGTAATGGATGTAAATCACCAGAACTATCACCCAGATATAGAACCTTCCTGTCTCCTCGTAGATGCTTCAGCAATTGAAGCTTGTCATACCCTGTTTTTAAACTGTACTGGCCTGCGTTCAACTTGCCAGTTCCAACTCCCGTTGCACTAAATTCGATTTCGTTCGCGTATACATCTACGTCTTCACAGTCGCCATATCTGCTCTGCATCGCAGCTTGAATAAACATGCAACTCCAGTTTACGCTCATGATTGCGGTTCGAATTTTGAGATTTCGACACCGGTCAAGAACATGGTTAAACCCTGGTCGAACCGTAAGCTTTTGCGCAGCCTTCTGAAGTCCTTCAAGTTTGACGTTCTTGAATATGCAAGCCTTCTCCACTCTATTTATAGAATCGATCTCTACATTGCGAATTGCTTTCAAAAACTCTAGTTCCCGATCAATTGTTGTTCTTGGTCCAAAGCTGTGACTATATGCAGTGTAGTCTCTCACATAAGCAGTGCTTAAATCTGCCCATGGCACCAGTTTGACATTATGATTAGCTTCATATGCTGCTTCTGCAACCAAATGAAGCGTATCAGTCGTAGTTATTGTTTCATCCCAATCTGATATTAAAATCCAGTCCATTTTATCATACTTCACTGTTGATCCCACCCCGAGCTTCAGCTTCGGCTCTTTCTGAGCCGCACCGCTTCTCGATAACAAAAAGCCGTCTTGATGAAAATTGCAATCAATTGTTCAAATGTACCACATTGATAACTAAAGAAGAATTCAAGATGACGTTACGACAGTTTTTTCGCAAGTACTCGGAGATATACACCGTATTTTTGCCTCTCACTGGTGTGTTCTTGATCATATATGTCGGTATTCTTGCATTTTCGTCAACCACAATCATTCCTCCAGGATATCCCATTGATCCTGAGACCAACGCGTTGCTCTACATCCATCGGTCACTAGTTACGATACCTTCTGTTACAACATATGAACATGCGGCTGCAAACTTTTTAAACTCTTATCTCACATCTCAGGGCTGGACTGTTGAATTGCAGAGTGTGAGCGCAACCCCGGAACGGGTGAACGTGTTTGCCTATCGCGGCAAGACACGCGAAAACAAGGTGCTGTTTACCTCACATATTGATACTGTTCCACCATTTATTCCATACTCTGTGCATGACGGATATATTTGGGGTCGCGGCTCTGTCGATGCGAAGGCTAGTGTTGCTGCACAAATCGTCGCCGTATCAGAGTTGCTGGAGTCAGGTGCGGTTGGAGAAGGAGACATTGCGCTTCTTTACGTTGTCGGTGAAGAAACTGATGGAATTGGTATGATAACTGCCAATGATCTCAATCTTGAGTTTGAGACTGCCATTTTTGGAGAGCCTACAGAATCCAAACTTGCTGTAGGTCACAAAGGTCTGATTCTGGCAGATGTGTATGCCACTGGTCTTGCCAGTCACTCGGGATATCCTGAGCTAGGAATTGACGCAAACTACTATCTTATTGAAGCTCTTTACAAAATGCAGCACTTGACGTATCCCGTGTCAGAATTGCTTGGAAACACAACATTTAACGCCGGCACATTGGACGGTGGTGTTGCCGCCAATGTTGTCTCCGCGACGGCAACATCTAGTCTGGCAATCAGAGTAGCCGCTGACACGGAGATGGTTGTATCTATATTGAAGCAAGCTGTGCTAGACATCCCGCATGTTGAATTGAATGTCACGTTGACATATTCGCCGGTAATATGCGACTACGACGTTCCCGGGTTCGATACTTACATTGCAAATTACGGAACTGATATTCCTCATTTGATGGGTACACACAAACGATACCTATACGGCCCTGGAAGTATACTCTACGCACATGCAGACAATGAACGGATAGGAGAGCAGGAACTAGTTGACAGTGTGACGGGATATAAACAAATCGCTGCACATGCTTTGGGAGTTTCATTAAAAAATGAAATGACAGAAAAAAAGGAGACTTGACTGTGTAAGTGGTTTTATGGGAAAAGGAAACTAGACTTGTTTGGGATCATTTTTGTAAAGTGAAGAAAATAACTGGCTATGTGCTAATTACTGGCATAATAAATGGTAGACCCCGAACGAAGCCGTTTTGATCGGAATTTAAGATTTACAGAAACCCCAGCTTCGACGCGTATACAGATAGATCTACCATCATGCGATTGATGATTTGGTAGTTGATTGAACAATATCGCGTATTTTATCTCATCCAATAAACGCTGCTTAATCTCTCTGTGCTACTTATCTGATATCTCGTCTTTCTGCTTCCGATGAGCGCTCTTCTCTTGCTTCTTTCATCCTCTCAATGGCAGCTCCGCCAATTAGTACAATGAGATGAGACTTGTCTTTCAATTTTGCATAGTATCTACAAAAGCTTGCAAATATTGGTGGCCGAAAGGGTGAATACTAGTTTAATTAGGCAATCGAAATCTAAAATACTAGCTTTCTTGTCTTACGCAAAACTACGCCAATGGTATCAATCAGTCTACTACGTTGACCTGTCATTTTTTCACTAGTCGCTATCCTTGCCCACGAATGACTCATGAGTAGACATATGAAATAGGAGGTGCTGTTAGTGAGCATTACTTGGTACAGTTCTGAGAGCATTGTCGTTGATTGACGCATAAAGCTGACATCTACTTTCAATTTCAACTTCTATATAACAACGTTATTAAAACTTGCTAGATGCATACTGTACAAATCTTTTTATAACTTGCGCCTGATGATTTTGAAGCTTAATTGGTCGTTCTATCGTACTTTAGCGAAACGTGTACTAGCACGAGCGTTGAAAAGGGTGTTGCCATGAAATTGAAATGTGTCAGTACAGAAGCAATTAAGACATTAATTCCGCGTGGAAGGAGTATCAAGTGAATCCCTGCAGAGCTGGCTTACGACTGAAGTCTGTTTGTGGGGCATTCTGGGGGCAATATGGTGCGGCGTTGAGGACGAGTGCCATTGTTAACCCGATTAGGAAGTTTGTCTACTGCACGCTAGAACCATTGGAATCCAGAAATGGCATTTGAAAAGAGCGCGTGGCACACGTGGAAACCCCGATCTGGCAGACTAGTCGATTTAATCTCAGAAGACGAGATAGATTTTCGGGATTAGTGTTCAGATCCTTTCGCGAACGGGGAAATATATATATCTCAGCCATGAACCGCAAGCCAGATTCCACTTTCATCAGCTACTACTACTACTAGTACGACAACTACTGCTACTACTGCTACTACTGCTACTACTACTACTACTGCAAGTAATACTACTATCATCAAGCCGTCATTCCTTACAATCTCTCATTACAATATATTAATCAAACATGAAGCTTTCAGTTATTCTCATTTCTTCAGCTCTGGCTACTATTGTCTTTGCAGCTCCGTATGTACTTCAAACTTACAGCTGATAGAGTCACATGCTAATTTTTCAAGCGTTGCTAATCCAGATGCAAAAATGATCGGTCGTCCTATTTTCGGACGTGATGCTGAACCAGAAGCAAAAATGATAGGTCGTCCTATCTTTGGTCGTGACGCCGAGCCAGAGGCTGATCCCAAGAAGATTGGCCGTCCCATCTTTGGACGCGATGCTGAACCAGCCCCGTATGTACTTCAAACTTACAGCTGATAGAGTCACATGCTAATTTTTCAAGTGTTGCTGACCCAGAAGCAAAAATGATCGGTCGACCTATCTTTGGACGTGACGCTGAACCAGAAGCAAAGATGATCGGTCGACCTATCTTTGGGCGTGACGCTGAGCCAGAAGCAAAGATGATCGGTCGTCCCATCTTTGGGCGTGACGCTGAACCAGAAGCAAAGATGATCGGTCGTCCCATCTTCGGGCGTGACGCTGAACCAGAAGCAAAAATGATTGGCCGTCCAATCTTCGGTCGCGAAGCCGAGCCAGAAGATGAGTAGTCTAAGAATCCTTTTGTTGGTTAGGTGCCGTGCTGGTAATGGACTAACTTGAATATTGTGGCGAACTTCATTCGTAGCATTATTACATTTTCTTTCTTGGGCTTGTATAAATCATGCAGTTGATTTGTGTGTATCTTTTGTTCATAAGCGAAGCTCTGGTGCTTAAAAATTATGTTTCTGAATTATAGATCGCTTATTTGAAACAATTTGACTAGTTTTTAGTTTCCCACTCCACATGCCACCACTCTTACCAGATTTTTTTCTATGGTCTGGTCCATTGATAGGCAGTGTACTTTAGGTTCTTTGTTTTGAACCGTAATGACTGATCAACCACAACTAAATCATATTATTTAAAATTTTTGGACTGTAAACAGCTTAATAGTTTTATTTTTCAAAACAAAGCGGCGGAAAAAGAAAAATAAGCTGTTGCAATACATGTAAAGAAAAAAAATGTTATAAAATCACGTGACTTCTGGTTATGGCTAGGATTGGAGTAGGGTATTGTAATAGGTCATATATCAATGTAAGCTCATTTATTTTAGTAAAACAATTATGTACGGTTAATTTTAACTAAACTATTATAGATATATATAGATATTTAATGTGCAACTCTAGACAGCGGCATAATGGCTGAAAACCTGTCCAGATCATTAGCAAGTTTGCCTTTATTCACATGTGATATTGCTCCCAACACACTATTGTGTTTAAGGTTCAGGGGCTATCTTTTAAAGTTTGACACTACCACGTCTAGAACGGGGTCTAACAAGAGCAGTTTCCGTATGAAGCTAATGATCACTGCCAATATAAAATTACTTAATAAGCTTCAGTCTGTATAGTACAATTATCTTATAAAGTCTATACATATGTAGAAATGTATATTTACATATCGTGCTGTACATATTATGAATCTAATGAGTATAAATAAGGTTTATTGAGCTTGAATAACATTATAATAACTGATTTGGCTCGGTTTTGTGAAGTTTACAATTATAAAACAATACCTTCACATCAATTAAGCTGACCGGCTTACTATTTTTGGACAGGAAATTAACTGAAAATTGCAGACATTGTGCGGAAAGGTAAAACGTTGCAGTATTCGTAATGATGGGTTTCAAACACTTGTCTGCTAGTAATGCTTTACGTGCGGTATTACAATATGCTTTTTATTTAATATTTACGTAACGTGTAAAACGGGAAATCAAATTTTTTACGCGCCTCCAATTTCTAGCCAAATAGCTTTTAGTGTGGTAAGGCAGGTAACGTGTAATGCTGCTCGACATAAAGCACGAAAGCAAACATACGGCAAATTTTAAAATCTAATGCCTTGCTATTGTTCGTATAACGCTTTAAAATTAAGCGATGCTTTGGAGGCAAGCGAGTAAGTTATCAAGCAGCAGTATAGTCATTTACCCAACATCAAGTCTCAGACTATGACAGCACATCAAAGCAGGATAATATATTGCTATAGTAGCTTGCCAACATGAAACTAGAAACAGCGTTAATTTGATGCTGTCTGCTATGTATCTGCAATACGTGCCTATACTTAGCGAAAGATAGCTGCAAAAGTTGGCAGTGCTGAATTGATCACGCGAAAACATGTATTGTTCGAACCACCAAGGGAATACTTCAAATATTTTTGAAGGGTTAAGGGGGGGGGGGGGCGGGCGGGGCCCGGCTCAACAGAAAAGAAGTCAAATAAGACAATTAGTTTTTTAAATTCT